>NW_028274815.1:61467592-61577592 GCF_037043125.1 Eumetopias jubatus | reverse complement strand
TTAACAGGGCTCTGCTGTCACCTCCTCCCTTCAGACCCTGAGTGTTTCTCCTCTGATCCCCGCAGCAACCTTCCTGCCCCTGGGCTGGTTGCCCTGCAGTCAGTCCACACTCCACACTGTGACCAGAGCGGTCCTCCTGCTAACATATGAAAAGAACCCCCCCACTCTGCCACTTTGAAACCCTCATTGGCTGCAAAACGCCCGCATGAAAATGTCCAAAGCACTCAGTGCCCATATGGACCCAGAACAACAACTTCATTCTCTCCCCCAGTCTCCCTTCGCCAAACTGTCCCTGCACTGCCTGAGCCCTAGCCGCACACATATCACCGCTCTATCTACACCTTCTGACAAGATCGGGCACAGTCAGGGTGGTATGACCATAGACCTCTATCTCGACCTTCTGTCCTTTCTCACCTGGCCAACCCTCATTACAGCCCTAATAACAACACAGGTACCACCTTCTCAATTTACTGCACTTACATGATGCTGCAACCATTTCTTTCTTTCTAATTCTCACGTTAGACTGAGCACTCCTTGAAAGCAGACCTGGGTCTTTCTTTTATCATTATGTCTGCAGCAGATGTAAGAGGTCTTCAAATGCCATTATACACGTTAAGTGAATGGACGCACAGATCTTCTGCCCAGCAGGAAATGAACCCGCTACTTCCAGAAGTGCCTACATATTGTAAACATGCTATTCTAAACCCTAAACCTGAGTTACCACATATTCCCCAACATAAATACCCTATATTTATTTTAATTCCACTTATAAAATCCTCTTGTGCTAGAACACTGCTCAACTGCACGTTCCCATCTTGGCCAATAAGAAAAATTTTCCCACTGATAGCATGGAATTAACAAGGTTGCTCAGAGCATGAAAATGCCAAAGCCTTGGGGACCATAGTATCTAATCAGGGACAAGGAAGAGGTGGTATGCTGAGACAGAACAAGACTAGTCCAAGAGTTAGGAGCAGTAGGGCCAGCCTGAGGCACTGAAGGCCCATGCTGAGCTTCTGTGGCATCAGAAAAAGATGCCCCTTTCTCCCAGCAGACAGCCCCAGGCCTAGGCACACAACTGGATTCAGAGCACAGGCTGGATTCAAGCTCTTCTCACCATGCTGGCCGGGCAACTCTGTGTAATACACAAGCCGTACCTCCATTTGCAGCCAAGCACTGCTCATGCTGGCCAGACCACCAAACCCCTCTCTAGGGGGCTGCGTTCTCCTCTAATGGAAAGGGACACATAAAATTCTCGACCTACTTCCAGCAGGATTGTTATAAGGATCAGTGTAACAAATATGAAAACAACCTGAGAATGGTAACTTTAATACCTACAGAAAAAACATTTTGAGAAGTCTACTTTTGAGTACTACAGAGAGAAATGTGCTCTCAACCCTCTGTGTGGACAAGACCTCCTTTCCTGGGCTCAGTTTCCTCATCAGAGAACCAAATTTCATGTACCTTCTGGAGGGGGTAGAAGTAACACTACTGGCACCCAACAGGCCACATGCTGTAAGCCCTGATTATAGACTTACTGCTGTGTGGTTTTTCCATATGGTTTTCCCAAACAAGAATCCTGAACATCCGATCTCCGTTCTCCCCACGTGTGCGCTGAACAGCAGGGGTATAAGAAGTTGGCTTTAATGGTATTTAATCTAAGATTCCCGATAGTCCTCTAAATCTGCCTCACCAGCCGGCACCCAAGTACAAAACGCATGGCCTCAATTAGCACCAGAACCTTCCACTCCCCTCCAACAAGTGGGCCTCCTGTTCAGCCACACAAACACATGCACACACACACACACACACACACACACACACACACACACACACACACACCCTCTACAGTAAAAGAGAATGACCTGAACCTTACAAAGATATTGGGGGGAGAATTCTTCCCCCAAATCCCTGTATTTAGAAAGGCATTGTGCATGCTGTGATGCTTTAGAGGCCAGATAAGACAACCATGGGAAAGGGGTGTGATTGTGGGACGCTTGGTAGAGAGAATATTCAAGAACCTTGCTGTTTCAGGCCAAGGGGGAGAAAGCAACTCGGAATATCTTGGAACTTTAAAAAAAAAAAAGTAGTAAAAAAGCAAATGTCACACTGGGGACAAACAGCCTCTTGGCTCCTCTTCAAAGCAGAGGCCACCTGAACTTCCCCTCAATGTCACAGAGGCTGGCATGGCACAAGTCTGTCGATTTGAAGATACTTTATAGTTGTGCCCCTTACATCTGACAGATACAGCCCAGACCCAGGGAGTGGAGAGAGGTATCATGGTCTCTCTGCAGCAATCCTCAGGCTGCCAGCTGGAGGTTCAGGTTTCTCTGGAGAGATAATGCTGAGATTTCGCAGGGAGTGATTCACATTCCCCTACCTGCTCTGTAGACTACAGCAGTGGAAGAACTGAAGAAGGAAGCAGGCTCTCTAAGTGGAGGGAGGGCGAAGGTCACAGTGAGGGTGACCATGCCCTGAGACCCAGTGATGCCTGAGACCACACATGGGAATAAGGTTTACCTACTACCCACCACCCTTCAAGTAATATCTTCTGCTACCCTGATCAGAATCACAGTGGATAGAACTGAGTAGACTGGTGGGTCCAGCCTTAAGTTGGGACCACCTTCTCTGAACTGGCTGGGCATCTTTCCCTGATACACAGCCACCTGGTGAGGGGTCATCATGGAGCTTAGAAAAACATGGGTTCTGGAGTCAGAAAAGTTAGTTCATTTCCACAAGCCTCAGTTTTTTTTATCTTTAATACATTAGACTTCTTACTTTGATGAATTATGATGAGGCAAATGAGAAAGCAGAAGTTTGTGTGCGTGGCAAGGTATCTGGGGACAGGTATCTGATAAATGTTTCCTTTCCCTACTTTCTTCCTTCCTTCTTCCACTCCTTCCTCCTTTCTTTCCGTCCTTCCTTCTAATGACGAACCACTTCAGCCACCTCTTCTCTCTAAGAACATCCAAGGGCTCTTTATCTTCCGCCAGACACAAAGCAAATATCCGCTTGTCCCCAAATAGTAACATTTGGGTCGGATTCTTATAGGAAACAGCTTTTGTTGCCTTAAATGGGACAGACTGAAGAGATGGGGTGTGCCTGCATCACTTTCATAAAGCCCCACCACAGTTCTGGAACCACGCTGCCATACTGCCCCTGTAAACCTGGAAGGAAAAGACAAACTGGCATGTTCTAATAAATGCGGGGCTGTCACGAAGGTGGTTGTGTGCACTCCAGACAGGTTCGTGGCACCGGGTAGCTTAGGAGACCCAGGGAAGATACCTAGGACTGGGCGGGAGAAGCCAAAGCTCGGGGACCCAGCTGCACAGAGACGACTGGGAGCACGCTGGGCCTCCTGTCTGACCTCCCTGTCCCCAGGCTCTGCCTTCTCCATACCCCTGCGGATGGGTCTTTGGAAAGCACAGCTCTATTCCCGGCTCTCCTTCACTCAAAAATCTTCCCTTGATCCCTGTTGCCCACCAAAGGAAATAGTAGTTCCCTGTCTGGCAGTTGAGGTTCTCTGCAATACCATCATGTGGGTCTGTCTGGCCTCTCCTCTGTGAACCTCATGCTCTAGTCAAGTGCCTAGATCCATGTCAACCAGGAGTGCCCTCTGCCAACCATCAAGGCCTGCTCCTCGCCACCTCCTCCATGATGGCTTTCTCCGGGGACCACCGGCTGCAACCCAATCGGGTGAGATCACTACATCTTTGACACAGTCCTATGTATTTTCCCAATTTAATCCTTACGACAACCAAATGAGGAAGCTATTTTTATGAGTGCTGTTTTACAGAGGGAGGAAGTAGGCATCAAAAGTTAGTAACGGGCCCAAGGTCACATCTCAAAGAGTTGAGCCAGGACCAGCCCTGGGTGGGCTGGCTCCACAGCCAGTACACTTAACCAGCATGCTGTGTTGGCTCTTGGTAGGGCATTCCATTACCAAACGGATGCTGGTTGGGGCTATTTCTTCTCTAAATTAAACTCCTAGGGAGACACCATCAGGTAAAACCTCAAATTCATCCACACAGCTAGAGAGCAGAAGAAGAACAGGGCCCAGTTCTTCTGTTTAAACTTATTTGGTAGAAATGAGATAGGATCTTCTCTGACCTAGGTCACTGCCTGCCCTGAATATGCCTTTTGAAGATAATAGATCTGGTCAATTTAAAAGGCCCAGAGCTGAGGTGAGAAACCAATAAACCCCTTAAAGTTTGGCTGCCTAACTAATCAGTGAATTATGTTCTCATCAATGAATCATAGAAATAAGAGATAGTGGAGCCCCCCCCCCCCCCGGGTCACGTTCCCATGCCCCAGCATGGGGAATTTTCTCTGCAGCATTTTCTGTGAGTGCTTCTCCAGTCTAATTAGAAATGACCAAGCAATGGGGTTCCAACCATTGCCTCTTGGGGAACTATTCTGCCATCTAAGAGACCTAATTATTAGGAAATTGATCATTATATTCATACTAAATTCTTCTCTGCGCAGTTGTATCACATCGCTTCTTAATTGTTCTCCTTTTGACCCTGCCTCCTCCTACCCCAAACAATTCCTCTTAAGTACTTCAATTACTTTTTCCCTCTGCTGATTCCCAGCCAGCCCACCGGGGAATGAAGTTGAGAGGAAAGAGAGAAATGAGCAATGGAGGAAGAAGGAACAGAGGCCTGGCAGCCCAGCAAGGTCACTGAGTCCACTGGAAGGCCCTTCATGTCACTCACAGGATCTCTCCTATCTGCCAGAAACCACAGCAGACAATAAGACACTGAGTACTGGAGTCCCCTTCCATCACAGGCCACTCAGAGGCTCCTCTCTTGGCCAGCCCCAAGTCTGCCAGAGTGTCTAGCAGAGCAAAAGTCATGGCCCAGCCTCTGGAACTTTTTTGGCCATATCCACTACCACTACAGCAGCAGCAGGGTCCTATACTGGCTGAGGCCAGTCAGGCTGACCATGTATGGAGGAAGAGGTAGAGAGAAGGGGGTATTCCATTACCAGCATCAATCCTTTGGCGTAAAAATTCTGGCCTGGAATCAGTTAGGTCCTGTAATCTTACTTTAAGCAGGAGGGAAGGAAAAGTCAAGAAAAACTGAACCCAGCTCCCAGTGACCCTTATACATGTCTGACCAGCCCCACCATGACTGAATCAGTATTGTGAAGACTGGCCCCCTGACCAATGATCCTCATGGAGTATCTGGGCCTCGCTGTGTCAATGGCCCTTGTTAGGTCTTCTCTAAGACATTGGCTGGGGAGGGAAGCGAGGAGCAGCACCTCCACACAGAGCTGTGTGAGTTTTGCCCTGAACAGGCCAGGCCAGTGGAGAATGGAGATGGAAAATCCACTCCACACTGTTATCCAAGCCAGAAGAGAGGGCGCCATTTTGTAATTCACATGAGAGGACTATAACTGCCACTGGCTGCACTGGCTAAGAGGATGCCCATCTATCCCCAAAAGACTCTGTTTCATCTTATCTTAGATAATATCAAATACTCAAGCATCCTGGTAACCATAACCTCGTATAGCTACAGTTCTCACAGACTTGAGCACAAGCTCGTTCAGGGCAACAATCATGTCTTAAATTTGCACTGTGATCCCCACAGTAAGTAGGGCTATGGCCTTCACATAGCAGGTATGTCAGAAATGTTTACTAATGAATCACAAAATTCTGAAGGCATGAGATTCAGCAGGGATACTTTTTTCTATCTTATTCTTCTTCCTTAATGCTCTTCTCATTTTATCTTCCTTTTTATCCTTGCCCTACCTCTTCCTTGCTTTCCCCATCTGAGCTCCAAAATCCAACAGATGCCAACACAGCATCAGAGAAATTTAGTGAACTTTGAGACCCTCTAGTCCAATTCCTTTCTCTTACAGAGGAGACAACTTAGGCCAAGCAAAAGATGCAACTGCCCAAAGTTATCCATTTAGGTACTTTACAGCAGGAAAAATTATTTTTTTCAAGAAACATGTTTGAATACCTACCATATGTAAAGTTCCATGTTAGATGCAAGGGTTGCTAATGTGACCAAGGCTTGATTCCTAAAATTAAGAAGTTTAAAGCCTTGTAAAACAGAGATACCTACTATTATTGCCAACACAATAAACACGTGCTTTAATAGAAGACTGGATAAAGTCTGTATAAGACAGGGAAAAGAGAGAGACAAAGGAAGCCTATTGAGAGAGAGCTAACATTTGAGCCAGGCCTTGAAGGACAAACAGGAGTTGACCAGAAAGAGAAAGTTAAAGAGACACTCTAGGGCATGAAAACATGTTCAGAAAGCAGCTATAAAGCAGTGTGGCTGGAGTTCCAGAGAGTAGGTGGTTAAAAGAGAAGAGGTAAGAAAGGAGCCTGGAGAGGTGGAGTATAAAGTTGTTGAATACCACACAAGGGAATCTGGATCTAAGTTGTGTGTGGTCAGTGGAGAGTCATGAAAGGTTTTGGATCAGGAAAGAAACAATACCAAACCTGGTGCTTTAGAAAGATGTAAAACAGAGAGCCTATAGGCAGGATGAAGTGACCAGTTAGACCTTACCAAATTTGTTCAGTCAAGAAATAATAAGGGATTAAACTATGATGTCAACAGAGTGTATAAAGAGGGTCAATCTGAAAAAAAGTTTTGATGACCAACTGATTAGGTATGGTGGGGGAATGAAAAAGAAAAATTCAAAAATGATTTTGAAATGTAGTATGTATATGCAATGGAATATTGCTCAGCCATAAAAAGAATGAAACATCATTTGCAACAACACAGACGGATCTAGAGATTATAATGCTAAGTGAAATAAGTCAGAGGAAGACAAATACCATATGATTTCCTCATATGTGGAATTTAAGAAATAAAACAAATAAAGAAAAAAGACAAAAAAATAGACTCTTGGCGAATTGAATTTAAATAAAAAAATATTAAAATGAAAAAAAAAACAGATTCTTAATTATAGACAACTTATGGTTACCAGAGGGATGGTGGGTGAAATAGGTGAAGGGGTTTGAGAGTACACTTATTGTGATGAGCACTAAGCAAGGTTAGAATTGTTGAATCACTGTATTTTATACTTGAAACTAATAGAACACTGTACATTAAGTATACTGGAATTATAATGCTTTCTTAAATAGTATGTAGTGTGCTTTTTGAATGCTTTATAAAAGTGAAGAATAAAGTTTTGTTTGCTTTCTTAAAAAAAGATTTTAGATTTCTAACTTGGTTAGCTAGGTGAATAATTATGCCTTAATGGAGAAGAGAAAATATAAAAAGAGAACAAGTTTAGGAAAAAAGTTTGGTTTTGGAAATACTATGCTTGAAGAAATTGATCCAGAGTTCAATGGGAAGTCTCAGCTAGAAATAATGACAAGGGTTTCATCGAGGAATGTACAGGTGGAAGCTGAAGCCACAGGAGTGGTAGTCAGTCAAGAGAAGAGTATGGTGTAAGATGAGAAGACCCAGTATGAAACTTAAGAACCAGCTGCATATTAGGACCATATGTGCGAGGGATATCAGAAAAGGCAACCAAGGAAGAGGCACCAGAGAGGTGAGCAGGGAACCAAAATGGAATGCCTCACACACCAGGGAGAGCAGGGTCCAAGTGACAATGCTACACAGAGGTTGGATGAGATAAAAACTTAGAAGAACCAATGAATGTGGCCATTGGGAGATTTCCAGCAATTCCAAGAGAGTACATGTTATAGTGATGGGAGCAGAAATCAAATAAAAAATTAGATAGTACTACTTGGGTAGCAAATTGAGGATGAGGAAGGGTAAAGACCATTCTTCACACACACTGGCAATTAGGACTAGCTCAGAAGGAAGGCAAGGTTGAGAAAAGACTCTAGTAAAGAAGAGACTCAGTAATATTTACAAGAAGCCAATGCAAGAAAGGAGGAAGATATTGACAGGTGAGATCCTAGTGAGTTCATGAAGGGATGTGACCAAGAGCAAAGGTGGAAGAGTGTGGAACAGTTCTTCTCTTAAGGCAAAGAGAATCAAAGAAGGTAGCTGAAGGTTTAGGTATGCTTGGTGGCGAGATAGAAGTTGAGAGAATTCAAATCTGGTAACTAGCATTTTTCACTGAAATAGAAAAAGTCATCTTCTAGTGTGAGTGAACAGGTGGATTGAGCACAGTGATAAAGGCTACAATGGTTAACCCTAGTGGCACAAGAAAGAGGTAACTAGAGATGAGTAAATGTCAGGGTCAGGACTAAAGTGAGTCAGTGAGGCATGGAGGGCACAAAATTTAAGGAGGCACTCATTCTCAGGGTCTAGCAAATGCATGGTTGGCTCCAACAGTGAGTTTTTCTTCAAATTCTGCATTCTAGATACCTCACTTGCCCAACCCTAGTCCTGGCCCTGAGTTTCCTAAACAGCTTCATCATCTAGACGAGGATGGAAATCATGGATTTTTAATGAGGTAGGCTAGCTCATCCTACTTAGAAAATTTTCTTCCATAGTACTTAAAAGCTGAGGATAAGAAATGAAAAGAGAAAGAGAGAAAGACAGAAGAAGAGGAGACAAGGAGCGAGGGAGATGGGAGACAGGAGATGCGGACTGGGGTGGAGGTGGGGGAGGGAGAAAGCAAAGGAGTAAGAGAGAAATTATTAGCCAGAGATTAGAAAGACAGATAAAACAAGTCAAAGGACAAAAAGAACTGAACATGCTTGTGAGAGCAGAGTTGAAATGGTTGCACAAACAAGGTAGGAACAGAAATGGAGTTAGGAGGGAGTGATATACTGCTCACATAAGAAAAGGTCAAGAGACCAAGAGTCCCAATGAGACCAAAGAACATATATCAAGGGCATGAAAGAGTGAGGACTGATAGAAGGATCAGAGGTTGTGGTCAGAAAGGAGAATTTCAGAGTTCAGGATTTCAAAAATGGAGCAACTCCAGTTGATGACAAGGGCCAGTAGTTGCTATGGGAGCAGCTGCAAAAGGGAAGTTGAGGTGGAGGTTGTTGGAGAAAGAGGTGTCAGGAACTGTGAGGCTGAAGCATTGGATGGGGTCTTCCATGAGAATGTGACTGCAACAGTTGGAGGGCAAAAAAATCACCCTGCTGTCCAAACACAGGGTTTTAACATAACCAGAGAGGAGAGAGACAATTCTTCACATCCACCCATCTGTCTCTGCTGCCCAAATCAAAGTAGTATCACTAGCATAAAGTACAGTGGACTCCTACTCTCCCATTGGCTTATGGCTTTCTAGATCAACTCTTCTATATTACTCTTACTGTACACTGTTATCTACCTTGGGATGATGTCTAACTCAAGGTTGACATGAATCCATGCAGTGAGATGAGTATAATTAAGTGCTATTGCAATATCATCAAAAACAAAGCTTCTTCTATCTTCCACAGCTAAAAGCTTTCTTCTCATGCTGCAGTCAAGCTAGTATGTGGAAGAGGAAGATTTCTGTTTCCTATGTTTTCTTCCCTAGCGTGTAAAAGGTTTCTTCTGCCCTGAGCCCTATTTCTTATCAATGCGTCAACTTGCATAGAACTACTTAATGAATAAAGAAAACCATCTGGTCAAGTGGGACTTAACTTTTTAAAAGATAACAGGTGGATTCTAGTCATTTTTATTGGAACAAAAACACAGTCCAGCTTTTTAAGACCTAAAGACCTGGGTCTGAAGTAAACACACTTGACCTAAGAGTTTGGACGAAGTCATTTTATGTGGTGCTGACCCAGCTGAAGCTAATGAACACTTTTACAAGACTCCATCCATGTAAGAGTCTGTGCCAGTGCTGGCCCTATTCATTCTGGCTACTCTGCTCCAGGGGAAAATTTAAGAACATTTCAAAATCCATTTCCACAGACTATCCAGGACTCATTACAAAAAAGAACACCAAGAGTTAAAAAGTACCACCAAACAACACAGGAGAGCCTAATGCAGCAGCCACCATGGGCATAAGGGATACAATTTGTCCCAATCTCTACTATTAAAGTATTCAGCAGATATCTAATAATTATGACTTTATTGAAATGGGCTCAGTTGGCTCCCTCTCCCTTCAAACACAAAACATTAAGAATGTTTCAACTAAATGTCAACATTTTGGAGGGTCTAGATTAAGGGACTGTATCTTTGTAATATTGGAGAAATCCATCACAGATTTAAGAGATGATAGACTGCAGGTCTTCTAAGAACACTGACATTTAATAAATCCTTTAGGACCCCATCTCGGAGCTAGTTTCTTTCTACCATTCTCCCAAAGAGACATATAAGGATGTTTCCTTTCCCCCAAACTGCTCCTATCCTTCAAGTACCAAGTTAAGTGCCACATCCTCCAGAAATCCTTCCCCAAATACTCGAAGCCCTTGACACTTCTCATTTCTGCAGAAAAGGAGAGTCTGCATGGCTTGGGGACCCATGTCTCAAGTGACAGCATTTATTTACACCGTTAACATATCCATGTAAATAAATTAACATTTCCCAATTCTAGCAAAGACTAACAAAATGTGAATAATAAATAAAAAGAGTGAAAAAGGAAAAGAATAAAAGTGTTTTATAATTGAGCTAGAAGAATCTATACTTCCTTTTCAACAAAAACAGTATTTACTCTAACACTTGATTATATACTCTTTTTTACAATATTGACCTGTATTAGCTTTGAGGGAAAGACATTATATATTTCTTTGTATGCTAAAAGGACACAGCTACATACATAAAAGGTCTATTTTATAAAACGTAACATCTCACATCCACCTAGATCCTAAAAACCAAAAGTGTCTAATACCATTCTCCAATAAACAGAACCAGGGCTCCTTGGAGAAATGGCTGATTCTAGGGTTGGATAGGGAATACACCTCATGAGTCTAAAGCATCATGCAGTGTCAGAAAGTAAAGAAGTGCTCACAAAACAAAATGATGGGAACATGTCAAAGGCATACAGAAGCCAACTTGAAAGAGTTCCTAATGGCCAGAACTGTAACAATTTGAGGAACAAAATAAATAAATAGTGTTGGATTATAATCTAAAATTTATAATATATATCCATGTTATATGTCAATCACATCTCAATACAATGGGAAAATAAAATATATATCCACAAGTCCACACTGGCATAAAAAAGTGATTGTATAAATACATGAGGAGAAGAGATAAATCTCCCTTATGGAAGTATTCCATATAATTTATGTAGATACTCTCCAACCAGGATATGGAGCTTAATCCCCCCTATCCACGCATCTTGAGTATAGGCTACACTAAGTGCTGGCATCCAAAGAGTAGAACATGAAAGGGGAACAGGAAGACTTTACAGTGAAGAAATGTGGCAAACACTACCTTGGCCAGATGATCAAGGTTAATTAACATTATCAGTTGATAGCATGTACCACTGATATGACGTGATAAGAATGGCATGTCACCTCTGTGGTCTTCCTCCCAAAAGCCCATAACCCCATTCTAACCATGACAAAAACATCAGACAAACCCTAATTGAGACCTTCTACAAAATACCTGACAAGTACTCCTCAAAACTGTCAAGGCCATCAGAAACAAGGATAATCTGAGACACTGTCACAGCTCTGAGGAGGCAAAGGAGACAAGACAACCAAATGGTATCCTGGATGAGTCTCTGAAACAGAAAAAAGGGCATTATAGGACTAGTGAAATCTGAATAAAATGTCAACTTTAGTTAACAGTAATATTATCAAGGACACCTGGGTGGCTCAGTTAGTTAAGCGTCTGCCTTTGGCTCAGGTCGTGATCCCAGGGTCCTGGGATCCAGTCCCACATCGGGCTACTTACTCAGTGGGGAGACTGCTTCTCCCTTTCCCTCTGCCTGCCACTCCCCCTGCTTCTGCTCTTTCTGACAAATAAATAAGTAAAATATTTTTTAAAAATAGTAATATTTCAGTGCTGGTTCCTTAGTTATCACAAAAGTACCAAAGTAATGAAAATGCTATTCATCAGGGAAAGAGGATGAATGACCTACATGGACACTCTGTACTGTCTTTGGAAGGTTTTGTGTTTTTTTTTGTAAATCTAAAACTATTCTAAAATTAAAGTTTATTCTAAACTGGAAAGAATGGGAAGAGAATTGATATCAAATGTTGTAACTAGATGGAATTTTAGAAACCACCTAGCCAAACCCAAACCCCTTGTTATATGTAGAAACGAAAGCCCAGAATGGTCCAATGATATGCTCAAGGTCACACAGCTGGGGGAAAAAGCCAGGAACTCTTCAATCCTAGTGCAAGATGCTCTTTATTATATCATGGTGGGAAAGACAGGTGAGAACCCTCCAAATAGGAGATGAATGTTACCAAAACGTTCCCCTTCTGAACAGAATGGTATGTCTTTTAGGGAAGGAACACGAGGAGGAAGGGCCAGTCTTCGACCCTGCCCTCAGTGGTGGGGTATCACTGCAAGCAGGGTCAAGGACCTCCAACACAGCTCCTTGGCCAGAACCCGTCTGCATTTGTCCTTAGCTTCAGGGACTAAGGGCATCTTCTTATTTTGTTTGTTGTGCCTATTTTACTCTGGCGGGAAAAAAACAACAACAGCAACAAGAAAAAAGGGAACCTAGGTTGACATAGTTGACAGCCAGCAAAAATGAATAGTAATGAGGTTATTTCTATCAAAATAGCTTCATTACCATGCCATCTGATAAAACCAAATGCTCAATCCTCTCTAGCAAGAAAGGTGCTGAAAGCAGTGTCCTTCATCTTTGGGGAGAAGAGAACCCATAATTTAAATATTTTAAACTTACAATAACCAAAATAATACCCACTCTAACACTTGATTATGTACTCTTTATGATACTGACCTGTATTAACCTTGGGGGAAAGACATCATATACTTTTTTACCTGCCCAACATGACATAGTTATGCACATAACTATATATTTTAGTAAATGGAAAGTTTCCTACCCAGCCCATACCCATTTCTGATTGAGCCAAACTGGGATACACATTTTTCTCCAGTACAATCTTGAAATAATCTGAGGAGATAATAAAATAGCACTAGTCTTGTCCTTTTTTTTTTTTTTTAATGCTTGGTTTTATTAAAAAAAAAAAAGCACATGCACTTGAGAATGCTATAAAAATTTGCCCTAGTTCTGGTAGGGGAAAATATTGTTAAAGATTTAGAAGCTAACGTGTCTTGGCCGCGGACCAGGCTTCAGGGATTGTGTAAAACTATTAAATTTTTCCTCGATGTTTTTCATACACAAGACAGTAGAGACTGTTCATTAAAAGTGGTAGCAGAAGACTGTCGGCTGAACTCCTCTGCTGCTCTGGTGTACACCTGCATCCTAAATGAAATCCAAATCTAGTTCTTCATCACCAACCAGGCAGGAGTGAGCCGTCTGATCCCTAGTATCTCCACCCCATAACTCACATTTTGACAAGGCTACACTTGCATGACAGGAGCTGGTTTTGGGGCCACTGGGCACTCACGTTTCATACTTCCCTTTCCCCCACTTATTATAACATGTAATCAAGGAAGTGAAGAAGGAAATAACTATCCAAATGAAAAAATATCTCACGACCACAGAAAACGAACTCCGATCCAAAGACATGCTCCTAAGAGTACTGTCATTGTAGCAGGACATTACTTGTTGCCTCCAAAAAAGGAATGAATGGGCCAAACTCCAGATTGCTAAGTCACGAGTCACTCATCCGTTACCACCTGCCCCTTTCCCTTGAGGAAGAGGCCTAGAATGTTCTCACTTGGCCCATGAGTGAAAGCAGTCTGTCTGTCTACTCTGACAATCCAGGAACAGTTAACTTCAATGGGCATTTCCCATTAGGCAGTAAAACCTTTCCCTTTACACATCTTCAGAGTTCTGACTATTCAATTATAACCCAGAAACTCCAGGCAGGGCGATTAGAGCACATCATTTGTAAATGACTTGCCAAGGAAGGGGGGCTGGGGGCTCTCCAAACCACTACCACAGAGCCTTTTAACACTGAACAGTGCAAACTGTCCACTAGGGATGACTTGAAATGTCTCTGCAATACACAGTGCCTGGTGCCTCCAGCCTGGCTCCAAGTGAGTTGCTTACCACTTACCAAAGACACTTACAAAACAGCCTTATGGATTCTCTCTGGTTCTCGTAAAAGAGGCAGCTTCAAATAAATTGGGGAAAATTCAAGATGTGAGAAAAAGAACGGGAATCTTCTTGCAGAAATCTGAGTCACTTGCCCCTGAGCAAGATACTATTATCTTGCTACACACACACACACACACACACACACACACACACACCCTACTGAAAGCAAATCCACTTGTTAATGTTCAACTCTCCTATCTGGCTATGGAACAAGCTAGCAATAAAGGACATATAGATCAGTTCTTTAAGGCGGACACACCACCGATAAATCAGAAACAATAAAACTGGAGACAGGCTTGCTGGGCCCCAGCTGGTATTGCTTATATCTGTCCTAAGCAATCAGGAATCATGAAGAAACTTCTTTTTGGAACGCCTAACCGCAAAACTTCACAGTGACCGCCTCAATCCCACATGCCCATGTGCTGAAGGGGGGTGCCAGGGACTGGATACCTTTATTCTTTTTGACAAGATCAATCAGTCTCTCTGGAATCTTCCCGTGGCCCACTTCTGCCTGGCCCACTCCCATCCTCCCCACTCCAGCCCACGTCCAAGAAAGAAGTAATAAAACAATGAGGCATTGCCTCCCTCCTCTATTTTTGCTAGAAGCTAGCCAAATCTTGGTATGCTCTGACTCAGAGCACACCTCAAGGAAGGGAACACAGTTACCCCCAAGAGAGTAAACAGAGGCATCATGCCCTGAAATTCAGAAATGGCAAAATCACACCCAGAAAACCCTCATCCTCAAACAATGAAGTCCTGTACTGCCACCAGTACTAACTAGCCAACTAACTGGATTTCTACCTGGAATCTCTCCCACATCAAACTAAAAATGCCAGCAAGGTATAGGAGTTTGGTGGTGCAGGATCAGCCAGGGTGATCTGCAAACTCATTTTCCTACTGCAGCCCCAGGAATGATAGTAGCTCTTTGGTCAGAACCAAGCCCTCCCTCCCACTGCATCATTTCTCTTATACCTGTTCACACGCAGAAACATGTGCCCAGCCAAGTCCTGGTCTATAAACACACACTGGGCACATCCCCGACTTTGCGAACGGACTGGCTTCTTCTCCATTCTTTCATTGTGGGGGCCACAAATGGCGTCTCATGTTCATTAATTACTGCAGCCTCTACCTATTGTCAGTCAGCAGAACCTGCCATATGGTTACCATCAGGTGTGCTCAAGTTCCTATTATGTGGCATTCCCGGATGCCCCAAATAGATATTGCAGAATCTGCTTGTGTTTTTACAGGGCCACTTATATTTCAAAGAAGCTCATTTCGCTTCAAGTGATTGCTAAGGGCGGGGGGGGGGGGGGCACTCTTTGTTCAGCATTGTGCTCTACTGAAACCCCAGGGCTTCCTAATGAATGTGGCTTCCCCTCTCCCCTACACACTACGTGCAATGCTGGAGCATCCTGTATACTGTTACCTTTGGGGAAGAGTTTAGAGAGTGTTTCCATGATTTTAAGGCAGGTGAAATATTGGGGAGGATGCCAAGAGGATCAGTAAAAGGGTCTATCAACTCTCCATCAAAACTAGATACACAAGGAATAAGAATAATCTAAAAAAGCCCCCAAAGAAATTATGTCAATACACTATGTCATATCTTGATTATCTGCCGCTGATCAAAATACATGTGGCTCTGATCTTAGCACTTTCTACATTACTGAAAGAAGAATGACACTTTATTAGAAAGGCCCACACCATGTCATGTGCTCATGGAAGAGCCTGGTCCTTCCCTCCCCCGTAAGTTCATTGCTGTCTGACCCTTGAGGGTCTCCATGTTTTTTCCACCTGAATCACAGATGTAACCAAGTTGGAAAATTCCTCTGTGGATCCGGACACTCACAATGATGTACAGGATCACGTGGTCTGAGTAGATAAAGCCCTGTGTTAAGTCCTGAAATAAACTTGGCGTGTGATTGGGCATGATATTCTACCTACTGTTGCAGTGGCTTTTGAGTTACTGGCCCTATTTCTAGCAGTTGCACAGAGCCTGCAGGTGTGGACTGATGACAAAATTTGTAATTTTGTGATAGCATTACCATCAGTAGGACATTTCTAGAAAATTACTCCAACATAGAATTTTGTCAATTGGTTTATACAGACATGTGAACTTAAATACCCATGTTGAACTTGGTTTATAGATATAAATACTTCCTACTTCTGGGTTTAACTTAAACTCACACTTTTCAGGACCTGGGGGTCCTAGAGAGTGAATCATTAACTCTGCATAAAGGTCCAGAAATGTGCATTCACACGCACACACACGCACGCACACACAAACACACACATGTCTCCAAAGTGATCAGGCGAATAGAGATATGATGAAGTGCAGAATTCTGGCTTAAATTCCAAGATTCTCTGTTCCATCATTTCCTATTAGCCACATATTTTCAGAAATGCCCACTAACTTCCCAGAATAGACTAAACTATCTTCTAGTCTGACAACAGAAAAATCACTGGAACAAGGCACCTCTGTTTTCCTATGGATATAACCTTCTTTAAGGAAGTTACAGACATGAGCACACTGTGTTTGCCCCTTTTAGTGGACAAACCTGTGGGTGACAAGGGATGGCTACACCTCCTAACGGGAAGGTATAAAATACACTCAGTAATTTCTTTGCCTCTGGCAAGGGAGCGCTTATATACACGGTGATGGTGTCCAGGCTGGTCACAGTTGGCCTCATAGCCATTTCATAGAAACCAACCCCATTCATGGAAAAATGAGTCACCAGGAAAAAAGAGCAGGTCAGTATCCAGGGCTCAAGGTCACATTTCTACAAACACCTGCTTGTTCTCAGATAACACCTGCTCAGAATCTCAAACGAAAAAGGGCAGGGCTCCATCGATAAAGTCCTCTGCTCTAGGCTACAAAAGTGAGGCACAACCTTCTAGGCCTGGTGAAATGGAGATAAATAGGCGGGAAAACTCCCAGAGTGTCCCAAAGGATTGCTCTCCCCAACAGAGACTGGTTGACAGGGCATCTTTAGGTGCCCCCACAGCTTGTACAAAGATATGCATTGAGAATGACCAGAACACTAATCCAAAGGACAAGTTATGTCAACTGAATAGAATAAGTCCCTAGGTGGGGCAATATCTGGAGGAAATTACCATTAAATATACAGTGCCTCTTTTCTCAGTTATTCTCACACACCAAACAGCTGTTATTATAGCTTTCAAATTCAAATTGTAACTCCAAAGGCCTCCTATGAAGGGCATGTGGGTTCAAAGACACCAAAAAAAAAAAAAAAAGAAGAAGTCTCAGGGCACCTGGCTGGCTCAGTCAAAAAGAGCATGTGACTCTTGATCTTGAGGTTGTGGGTTCTAGCCCCACATTGGGTGTAGAGATTACTAAAAAAAAAATAAAATAAACTTCAAAAAAAAAAGTGACTCTCTAAGTCACCTGCCTTCTCTGTTTTACATACTGGGTTTCTGAACATGCTTTTATTCTCATCAAGGTGTGGCAGATTCAAGATGGCCACAGATCTTTGCTATTCCTCCTACTGAAAGGTAAAATCCAATCCCCTCCACTCAAACTGGCAGCATCTGTGACCCATGGCAACCAAGAGAATATGGCAAAAGTGACAATGAGCCAGTGTTCTACACTGAGGCCTTAAGAAACTAGTAACTTCCATTTTCTCTCTCATAGAACACTTGCTCCTTGAGTTTTGAGGGAGGGTTGGACTAAGGCACTGCCAGTCGCCCCTCATGTGGCTGACCCTACATGGGCAACAACACCTCCTGCGCTTCTCAAAGCCACAGATACAATAAAGGGGGTCTCCAGTATCGGAGACCCTCTATGATGCACTAAAAGCAGAACTCACTAAGAGGCTGAGATCTCCACAGACTGCATGACATGGCACATCCATTCTTGGCAGCATGCTTTTGTTGTCCTTGAGCTGATTTCCATATGATTGTTGGGATGAGATGAACAAGACCACCCAGAGGGGCTGAAGATTATGAGGAAGATTTTAGGGTTGGAGTTCCACGGCTAATGGTGTAAAAAGGTTTCTTGGAGGAGTGTAATACATGTGTAGTTTTGGGTAGGGCTGGGCAAGAGGGAAATGAGTGAAGATAGTAGTATCAAAGACATGCCCCTAAGAATAGATGTGGCTTATCTTATTCAATTCTCCTTTCCTCATTCTTGATGAATGAGCCTAGCACAGGAGCAAATATATAGTAGGAGGTATACAAGAAATGAGATTTGAAGCTGGAACTGGAATTGAATTGGAATTGACCCCTACTCAATACAAAAATAAGCCTGAAATCCTGAGCACAACTGAATGAAGTAGCAGGTCTTCATTCCAGTCCATAAAATACAAGTAGGGGCCTCCAGTCTGACCTGTGAGCTACTTTCACTGGGGCAAATTGAGGTTGGTTGACTTGAAGTCATTGTCAGCCTTAGGCCAAGCTGGGGACAGAGGGAAAGCGATTCCTAAGGGTAGGAGGGAAAGCATTCTCCCTTCCTACCCAGGCCTGGGTCCTCCCTTCCCAAGGCTACCTCCTCTGGATCCATATGTCCTCCTCAGCCATCTTCCCAGGGATTGTATCTGTCCATTTTTCAACTTCATTCTCACATGTAATTTAAACCTCCTCTTCCCCTTCCCTCCAGGCCTAGACTGGAGCTCAACTCCAGTAGTAGACAGCAGAGAGAAGGTGTGGCCTGGCCTTTAGAAACATGCCCCAGCCTCCCTCTTATGGGTGCCATCTCCTCCAGGGTGAAGGAGTAAAGAAGGAAAGGGGCAGTCCACTCCCAGTTTGGCTGCAAGACTTTACAGTCACCTCCTTGTTGTTCAGAACTGTTAGGCTTAACTCATCATCTCTGGGTTCACTGAGGTTGGATGGGAGCATCAACCTGCCCCACTGACATGAGGTGGCCCCCAAACAGCTCCCTGGGGTGCTATTACCACATAATTTCGGCCATATTTTCTGATTAACACCAACCACATGCCTCCAGTGCAGCAGTATCTGGAAGTCAGTACCTCCCAGTGTCACCGATCACCCATGGACAGCCAGGAGACCCATGGCAAAGGCAGCATCTGTCTTCTGGAGCTCTCAGCAGTGGCAAGAGGGTACTTCATATACGCTGCCTTTCCCCTCAGCCATCTCTGCTCTCCTGGCTCTTACACTGGGGAAGTGGAGTAATCAGGCTTGTTCTCAGAACAGACATCTCCCTAGAAGCCTAGGGAGAGATGGCCACCCATGGATGCGTTTGTCCTGAGCCTCGAGCCCTAGCTACAAACTCTAGGACCACAGGAAAAAACACCCTGGTCAATCTTTGACATTTGTTATATATATTGGACTTCCAAAACTTATCTGAAGAATCCCTCGGCTGAAAAAGTTTGAAAACCGCTGGTCTCCACCATTAAAGTCCAGCCCTTAATTCTATGGATTGTCCTTTTTCTTATAGTTTTAGCTATTTAAGTCATACTTCCCCATATTCTAGGGAAGGGTTCTATTTACTCATCCTGCCCCAGATCTTGCCCCTTCCATGTGTCTTGCACTCCAATGTCCAGGAATGAACCCATGGGTGGTCATGCTGCTCGCCATCCCCTGACTACTTGCTATATGGATCTCAGCAGGGTCTTGCTAACAGCATATTGGAAATACAGCTTTCCTGGCCCACATGGACAGGTTTTTGTCTATTTTCATCCTTTCCCTGCTCTGTTTAAATATGGTGTCTGTGACTGAGTTTCGTGTTCCGGAGGCATGCGGTCCAGAGAGAAGGAGCCAGAGTTGCTTCTCTGCCTTGGCGCTTAGGAAAGAGCAAATGGGGCTGCCACCTGCCCGGTCTGGGGATGGTTCCAGAATGGCTCAGGTTATTCACAGCACAGATCCACCCGGGGGTAAAAATACCATCCCAGAAGGACTCTCCTTCTAGCCACAAAAATACCTATATGGGTAGAGAGAGACTCAAAAAATGACACAAGGTTTAGGAGAAATCATCCCCTTGGAAAAGAAATAAAGTAATTAGTATTGGTCTTACAAGAGAGAAGATAAAGAGATCCAGGAGGAAAGAACGAGGGCAGCTCAAGAAGGATGTAAACTGAAAATATAGCAAGAGAAATATGGTTCAGACCATAGGAAAAACTTCCTGACCATGAGACTTAAGGAAATCTTCACAAGGTGTCTCCTTGGGAGATGTAAAACAGAAGACAAGATCAGCTCTCCTCTGTGAGGCCTACTATGAAGCAGAGGGTTAAACTGGGCAATTCTACTATGTTCCCACCAGCCTTGGGCATTTACAATAAATGTTGGAGAAGAGCTGACTTCTTCAGTAGAAGAGTATATCCTCTGAAAGCTCTTTAGCTGTGTGTCCCCTGATGAGCTACAGCCTTTCAATTTCAAATTCATTTACACAATCACTGTGTTCCATATCTGAGGCCCAGGGGCACATGAAATGAAGATTTCTCCATCTCATGCTTCACCTTTGGGGTCCAAATCCCTCCTCTCCACCTTTCCCTGCATGCCATGGAAGCAGGCTCACACTCTGAGCCGACCTCATTCTAGCCCTCAGGTGTCGTGAGAGGGAATTTCCACATTCCACACCTCAATCTTGGAAGTGGATGTTCCTATGAATTCATTACAAACTCCATACTGCCTTGGACTTGGACTTGTCTCCAGGGATAGAGAAGCACCCAGAAAATCTATCCTTAGGAGTCAAAGAGGGTGTTATCACCACTGTGACTAGAGTTCTAACTCACTTCTTCAGGGTGCTGGCCCTTTGAGATAGTGTCCATCCTGCATCTGTTATCAGTAATATGTCTTCTTTAGCTCTCCCAAGTCATTCTGAATCTCCATGTAAAACCAGAAGGAAAAAAATAAAGAAGTGTCCAAATTCTCAAAAAGGTAGTAGAAAACAACCAATTTGCTAAAATCCAAAAACAAATTACTGTACCATTGGGTGGTTAATGTTTAAAATAAACTAAAACATTCCCCTCCATGCCAGGCTGTGAAGCAGTTCTGGCTCCTTCCCTTGGACTGCATGCCTCAGGGACATGGAACACAATCCAGAAACCATATTTAAGCAGAGCATGAAAAGGATGAGCACAGACAAAAACTTTTCCATGTAGGAAAGGAATGTTGCATGGAACGTATGGAGTATAAAGCCCCTAATTATTCAGAAACAGTTCGATCATGCATTCCAAGGTATGTTCATTTCTCAGGTTGGAGTTTTCTGATATTTTCATTTCTTCTGAATACACACTTGTCTCTTGATTAATGTTATACGATACCAAAAATTTGAATGCTTAAAAAAAAAAAAAAGGAGCCACTTCAGCCATGAAAACCTGTGGTTGGAATTGTTCAGCCAGCAATCACTCTAAGGCTCAAAATCCCCCGTTGGAAGAACAAGTTCTTATTGTAGGTGACTCTGCGAGCTGTAGCTTAAGATGATGCAAGAGACCAGATGAAGGGGATGGGAAGGGAACAGCTCCAGCCTCCAAGGATCAATACATGAAAATAGGGTCACAGAGTGAAATGAACTAGTTTCTGTTCTTGTGGAAAGCTCTGTGGTTCTTCCTCTTTTTGTTCCATCTGAGAGATTAATTCTAGAATAAAGTATTTCAAATATCAAACTAACTAGAACAGCTGTTGCCACTTCCTCTGCTTTGGGAGGCCCTATCAAATTCCAGTTCCAAATCAACACAAGGCAACTCTCTGGCAACATCGTAGAATAAAGCTCTTAGATCCTAGTAAATAAAAATAATGAGGATAATAAAAATAATGAAAGCTAATACTATGGTGTTTTCTATGTGCCAGATGCTGTTCTAAGTGCCTTATCCTTGGTTCTCACAACAAAGTGATGATGTAGGTACTATCACCACTCCCATCATCTGGCTGCTCCTTTGGCTGAAGGAGACCTGTGAGCTCCTGGAGAGAGTGCATATCTCTCCTCCCACCTTTGGTAGTAGTAATAATAATAATCACTAAAATTTCTTGAATATTTAGTGTATCAGACGCAAAATGTTTTAGTGCTTTATCTCAATCAGTCCTTACAATAAACTTAAAAACTAAACATTACCCCCATTTTACCTGGTAGGTGACTGAGGCTCAGAGAGGTTTAAAAATAAAAGCCCAAAGTAACAAAGCTATGGCAGAGCTTGACTCTTAATCCAGTTTGTCTGATGCCAAAATCTTGGCTCCTAATCCCTACTCCTTCCTGGGTACTTCCCACCTCTAGAATACTAGCAATTGCCACCAAAACCCAGCCTCTTGGGTTATTTTCATCAAGTTTCAAAGCCCTTCCTGATGCTGAAGATGGCCAAGCGGATTGCTCCCAGAGAGCCCTGTGGCACCGTTGCCATCCGTTGGCCTTAGCCACAGCTGTGGTTTCCAAAGGAAATAACTCATGCGGCCGTTGGTCGCACCTGTCACTCAATGGAACCAGGACTTGCATCAGAACATGGGGGCCCCAAAGGCAAGGAACAGCAGCTACATCAAACTGATGGGCATCAACACAGGTCACTGTGGGATTCGTGAGCCTGCCTCCCTAAATCTGAAATCAGCCCTGCTGTGGTCCATTCTCCCTGCTTCAGAAGGTCACAAAGAACAGCACTAGACCTTCGATATTCTAGATCTGCAGATAGCCCATCACAGTGCTCTGGGAAGGGTGGGGTATTGGCAAATCGCAGGCATGATCTAAACTAGGTGAAGCACCTCTAAGCTTCTATTGATTAAAAAGGAAAGTGAGGGTTACTGCTACAGAGAAGAACAAGAAAGGTCAACAAATGACCATAAAAACTGGGGTCTTTCCAGAAGTCCCAGAAGGAGGAAAGGGCATGTAGAACCTTCAGACTGTGAGGAAGCAATAGGAGTTTGATGAGAACACAAAAAGAGAAAAACTTTCGGGCAGTCTGTGATGGTGGCAAATTCAGGGAAAACTAGAATGAATGGTGTCAATTTGATTCAGTTGAATGCAAAATGCTGTAAACATTAACAGAGCATCGGCAAAGCATTTACAACAAAATGCAGGGAGTATATACAGGAGTTATTGTACGTGCACCTTCTTATGCTCTTGCAGAGGAGCCAAGCCATATGTGCTTGGCTCCCTTAAATAACAGGAAAGGCTGGCACGTGAGGAAGTGCTAGGATGAGTGGTGAACTCCGGGAAAAGCAGAGGATGGAGGGATGTGCGTGCTTAGATGGGCAGAAAATTCTTTGTGGGTGATGCAGAATTTGGTCTGGAGCCCAGAAATGGTTCTGTATAATCTAGCATTCAAATCTTCTCTCCCTAACCACAGCCTCCAAATGTACCTGCACAAGTATTGGAAGAACCAGCAGTTGTGCTCTAATCCTGAATTACTTTTGTTCTGTGACAGGTGGTTTCCAACACCACCTTCTTATGGATCTCTGAATCCCTCCCAGGACTCAGACTTCCCCTGTGGATACAGAAAATCTTTAGTACTGCACCCTACAAGCTGTATCAGCTGCTTTACCATGTGCTGGTTTTCTGGGGGTCAGAACTTAAAAGGCGGGGGAAAAGACCTGGGTAATTGAGTTACCAGGATGTCAATTCTTTTCAGTTGGGGAATTTTCCAGAACTAAAGGAAAACTACATATAAAAAAAGGAACTTCATTTTTTTATCTTGAAAATATAACCATTGAGATGAGATAGATTTGGCCAATGTACCAAAGCATAAATATCTTATCTACCTTTGTGCTATTCAAACTATAGAGAAGACAAAGTAAGTTTAAACCATTCCTAGAAATAAAAATGGCATAAGGGTCCCAATAATCCAGTATCTTCTCGCCACTGAGTCAAAGACTACCCTCCATCTTCCTTGATGGAGCTGGAGAATGTAAGCTGCCTGCAGATGAAAATGTCTAATGACTTTAGAAACACCAGGTTAAGATGTCTTCTTCCCCAATAATCTTTCTTCTACATATGTAAAAAGTACCCTCACTCTATTAGACTACCAATATGAATCCCAAGAACCTAAGAACAGTCTAATTCATCCCATCGCAAAGTGTTTTCTTGACATGCTCTGAACCTACCTGAGGATAGCAACACACCTCTAACTGAAAAATCCAATGTGTTGTTTTCTCCCATATGGCATCCATCCACCTCTCTTGAGCATTATCTGATAATCCTTTCTTTGGAAGAGTGTGGTGGTCTGATTGCCCTAGTAGAATATCAGCTCCCCAAAGACAAACTCATCCTCAATGTCATCTCCTATTTTGTCCTCCAGCACCAAGCACAATGCCTGGCATGGTAGAGGTGCTCCATAAATCTGTGCTGAATTAAACAACTGAGAGCACTGTCAAGCAAAAATCATCATAGCAAAAGAAAGGCAACATTCAGGTTCTGGGACAGGGTTTAGGTCAGGCACCAGGCAGGCCCAGATGTGCTGGGGGTCTTGCTAACTTTGAATTCTCTGTCTCCCTGTCAAGCTCTCCCTGATCAATAACCCCACCTTAGGATTCAGTCAAGAAGAACTAAAATGTCAGCAAGCCAACAGTAGACTGTGATCTCCTTCCTCATCCCTAGAGCACAGCACCATATTTGGCCCTTTGTAGGGGCTCAGCAATATTTACTGAGCAGAACCAAAAAAAAATGAAAAAATTTGCTCACATTTTTCAGAGGAATAAAAGCAAAGGACAATAACTTGTATTTAAGAACAGGGGGACCCTAACCACTAGATGTCCTGTGGCCTTTTCTGGGACATAGCAGGTCAGTGTGAACAAGCCAGAGCTCTGTGCTCAAAAGCCTTTCACAAACAACCTTGATGCACAGCCATGAAATCCTGTGGACAAACTGTGTAAGTACACAAAAGTGCAAGGCCAAGTACAGTTCAACTTCTCATCCTCTACTCTCACTACTATCTCAGGCCTGGACTTGGTTTCTGAAAGATCCAGTGCCAAAGAGGACCTCTAACAGTGAAGCCTCACAGTCTCCTAAATAGGAAAACAAGATTTGCTGGATGCCTCTCTTTTAGGGCACTGTGTGCAAGGGGTCTTTACCTGGAGGCCATCACCATGCTTCAAAAGGCCCATGAACTCTCTGAAATTACTTTATGTGTACATGTATTTTCCTGCAGAGGGTCATATCTTGCCTGAGTTTCTCAAAGGGATTCATGACCTATGAAAAAGGTTAAAAATCAGTGATTAAGTAGCTTAGGTATTTTAAGTTTGGACAAAATCATTTGCTGGGTAATAGGCTCAAAAACATTCTACATTAGAAAGGCAGCATGGGACGAGGAAAAAGCATAGAATTTAGAGTCAGACTCATTTGAGGTTGAGTTCCAACTCTGCCATTTACCAGCTGCCTGACCTGAGCAAGTTACTTAAACCATCAGAGCTCCTATATAATGGGGTCACTTTCCAAAATACACTTACAGGCAGAAAGCACTAAATAAAAGCTAGTTCTCTTCCTCTCTTCATTAGTAGTCTTCTTCCCTCCCTCTTTTCTTTCTTCCTTTCTCTTTCTTTCTTCTTCCTTCCTTCCTTCCAGCCCCCCCTCCCTCCCTCCTTCTCTGCCCCCTCCCCCTCCCTCCTTTCCAACAGTAAGCACCAATACTTTGAACAAATGCCCCTTTTCAAAAGTACAAATCTGGGGCGCCTGGGTGGCTCAGTCGTTAAGCGTCTGCCTTCGGCTCAGGTCATGATCCCAGGGTCCTGGGATCGAGCCCCGCATTGCATTGGGCTCCCTGCTCAGTGGGAAGCCTGCTTCTCCCTCTCCCACTCCCCCTGCTTGTGTTCCCTCTCTTGCTGTCTCTCTCTGTCAAAATAAATAAAATTTTTAAAAAAGTACAAATCTATCATCTGACATAAAAAGTTGACATGCCACTGCATGGCCTGACCATTATTATCCTTTTACTGAAAACCACAGAACGCAGGAATGGGTTTTTGCAACATGAACAATATTAAGTGGTGCAACTCTTCCTTCTATTATTCTTTGTTATTTTATATAATCCAAACCCAGTAACCAACAAATTACATGTAGATTATAATGCCTAATGGCAAACAGTGAGAAGTGGCCCAAGAAGATGGAAGGAATGAGAGGAGTTTATTAAAATTTCTGAAAATCTGAGCACCAAAATCTCATGTTTTCACAAAGATGCTGTACAAGCAATTCTAATAATATCGCTTAATACATCCCAGAGCTGTAGTCTATGGGTGCCTTCACAACCCACTCTGCCTAACAGTTACTCGGAATACCTCTTGTCTCAGGGAGAGTCTGGCCTTATGGATGCTTTAAAGTTGCACTACGTCGTGAGTCATGTAAAACTCTCCTCTGTCCCCTCCATCTGTGGAGAGAGGAGGAAAGAACAGAACAGGGGATGGAGCCGGGGTAACCAACGGTAGTAGCTGGGGCAGACGAATGGTGAGATTTCACAGCTTATAGAAGTCCAAAGGTTTACTTTTTGGCATCAGTTTTACCCAAGTGGAAAATTCCCAATTTTCTCTACTTGGTCCTTTCTCTCGGAAGAAATGCACAGTTCTGTTAAACTCAAGTAAATGCATCTTCCTTTCCTAAATTTCATGTGCTGGATTCAATACTAATTTACATCCACATTTGTGCCAGAGATCTTAAAAATCTGCTGTTGTTTCCTTCCCAAGCTGTAGGGTGGGGGGCTGGGAGGGTGTGGAGGAGTGGAGTTGAGTATGAGGGAAAGGAGAGAGGGAATGTGGTTGGAAAAGTGAGGAGGGAGAAGACAGAAAAACTTCACCTGGTAAGCATTTTCCATACTAAATAATTTGATTTTGAAGGCTAGTCATATCAAAGAGCAAAATATTCAATATTGTTAATTCAGTTTTGCAAAATATATTCTTAATTTAAAAATGATTTTGCTCCGGGTGGTAGTGCAGTAATAAAGCAGTTATTGACCAGATCTTATTGATTGTAGAGTCTGTGGGCAAAGAGCACTGACCTTGCTCACACTCTTATTGCTTCCTCCCTCCCTGGCCTTCTTCATCTATGCTCGCTCAATAATATATTATTAATATATATTTTTAGCAAAAACTGTATGTTACAAGGTTAAGGGCTTCTTAGTGATTTTTTTCAAGCTACTCTCTGCCTTTGGGGTGTTAGGGGAAGAATAAACTTCGTAACCGAGTGTCTGGATATAAATGGCTTTCCATGGAAATACCTTACCCACCACTGGGAAGCATGCTGTCACCGTCCACTTTTTTCTGTCACATAGGAAAGAAAGAAAAAACTCCCTAAGGCATAGGGTGTTACAGCAGTTTGGGCAACGATGTGCCTACAGAGAGGAAACCACACCATGGCTGTAAAGACCAAATTCAGGACATACCTACATCCTTTCCAGGAAAGTAGCTCTGAACCCAAAGAAGGGAGATCTGTGGTCATATCAAATCATGCAATTGCTCATGGAAAATTCCTCCGTGGTAAATGAAACTGGAATCATGTGTTGGGGGACTGATGTTATTTAACTGACCTATGGCAACAGACATTCGTGCACATCAGCACCATGCAAACTGAAAAGAAAAAAAAAAAAAAAAACAAATTCAGTGATCAGTGGGATCCAAATCCTTCCACTCCTTTTAATAGCTCTTTCTTGAAGCTTTCCCCACACCTTTGCAATCATCTTCCTTATAGCACAACCAAATATGATGTAGCGATTGCTTACTTTAGTATTTTCACATAAACTCTCCTATGTATCTGCCTGCTTTTTTTCCAGGTTAATCCTACCTCTCTAATAAATGTATAAGTCTTCTGAAGGCAAACACTATGCCATATGCTCCTGCAATATTCCTTTTAGGACCTGTCATACGCCAGGTTTGTAGTAAGCATGCAGTCAATAATTATCAAATTGGAATGTAAATGATGCACAGCTCTGTATTAAACTTCCTTTCAAAGAAAGCAAGAACACAGAGTATGATAGTGCAGTTTGCTTCTGCGCTTTGCACTGGGAGCCTCTCTAATCGTGTGGTTTGCCTACCTCCACATGTGCACCAGGTGAGAGATGGAAAAGCCAAGTACCACTGAGTTTGATGAATATTGAAGAGAACTATCTTGCACTGTTGCATCATGAGGTAGAATGTTTGGGCAATTTGCTTTCGTGTCATGTATGAAGAAAGAGGAAAGAACAGTGATCACACCTCATGAACACTGAATTCAGAGGCTAGCAAATTCCCAAGCTCATGGGGAGATTAGGACAGAAAATGAATGCACATGATGGTCACTTGCCACTTCTGACCCCACCCACATCTTGCACTGCACTCATGAATGTGGTTCTTCCTCAGATGGCAGGAGAGAAAGGTTAAAAAAAAAAAAGGCTGGGTTTCTCTGATTCCCTTCATACTGTCTATCCCCATCCCTGGGCTCCTGCTTCTATGAAGAAGTCTATCTAAAAAAATCCAATATTCATAAAGGATAGGAAAGATGGAACAGCATCCAGATCTCTTATTTGCTACTGGTTTCAACTGCCCACCGAAAGGGAACAAAGAAGAGGACACCAGTGATGCAATAATGGAACACCACGGCCTAATAAAAACAATCCAGGTGTGCAAAGAGGAATGCTGGGCTCCACCTACCAGCTGTGTGGTCACTGGCAAGCTACACATCCTGCAGCACCCAGCAGGCATCAGCTGCTCATTCAAGGAGTTTAATAGTACAGAATGCATGAAAGTACTTTTTACAAAGATGTGGGAAGGACAAGGGAACCAACAAGGAACAGCAAAAGGGCTATTGGCAGCAGGAAGCCTTTCACACTGCCAGTTCTGAATGGGGCAGGACAGACTAAAAGGGCTGCGGGGCAATGGTGGCAAGTGTGGGTGTGGAAAAGAGGCTGCCGCAGAGGACTATGGGCATCTCCAACTCAACACGCGCAGACAACCCAACTTCTGTCTCCTGGTGCCTTCTAATCACACATCAGAGCCAGAAAACAAGAGAGATTTGATGATGGGGGTCTTTCAAGGTCAGCTGACCCAGGCAAAGGATAAGATGAAGCAAGATGGGGAATGATCTGGAAGAGCAAACCAATGGATAGTCCCATCTTTGTGCCTCATTTTCTCCTTTGTCACACAGGAATAATTATGTAGCCGTACCTACCACACAGGGTCCTCTTAAGGACTGCATGTAATTATAGCTGTGAATGCACTTTGTTAAACTTTTCAACCTGCCACGGATGCTGCGTGAGGCACCTCCTCTGCTCTCTGTGAAGTCCTCTCCCCATACCCACGCCTAGGCCAGCCCACCACCGCCCCCCCACTCCCAACCAGAGCCAGAATGATGTGAACAGAGCTGCACAGGGCTCTGCAGGTGGCAGGGGGAGGGGGGAGCTGCACACGCAAAGAAATAATAGAGACTGGATTGTTTATGCTTGTGGGAAAGGGCGCATGAATATGGATAAAACCCTGTGCGCATTTTGCTAATTACCCAGCATCAGTGTTAAAGGAGGAAAGAGCCCACTGCAGATTTTCAAGCCAATTCCATCCCGCCAAGCCCACCCCCACCTATGTACACACACAAATCACCGCTGCCACTACCACCACCACCATTTTCTCTCCTCTCATATACATAACTGACAATGCTCCCCTGAATATGAACCACCTGAACCCATTTGAGTTAAATCTGAACTGAAAGAAGATTCCAACTCTGTATCATGCCAGAAGGCTCAAGGAAGAAAGTCCCATTCTGTGATCCTAGTTGGCAGGAGCTTATTTTCTACAATATCCAGAGTCAGAACAACCTGATAGCTCCACAGGCAAAGACATGAGGTGAATCAAGGAGGGAAGAGGGGTGGAGACAAAAGAATCACACTTAGGTGGAGGCCATTTCCATGGGAAGCCAAAGTTATGGTCAAAAATAATCCCAGTCTCTGGCTCCCAGTCTCAATTAAGACCTCTTCCTTTTCTCTGCTAAGGAGAGAAAAGACAATGAGCTCAGCCTTTGCTTCCTAGTAGCTCCTGGGCTTTTCCTAGACAGCCAGCCCCAGGAAGATGTCTGCCAGCTCATCCTTGAAATCAGCAGGGATGGGTAAGTTGGGGAAAGTGCTCTGGGAAAGGGCTTGTTCAGAATGGAGACTTGGAGGGAGGAGCTCAAACCAGCTGGTTTTGGTCCTGAGTCCATCACCAAAGGCTGCCAGGGGACATGCTCTCTTTGTCTCCAGATCAACCAAGCTAAAGGGTGATCAATAAGCACTGCCCTGAGCTACATGCTTCAGGGCAATAACAAAGACATAACCTTTTTATATGATTCCTTACATTTGTCCTCTTCTGCAAGAAAGGCAGAAGCAGGTGCACTAGGAAGACACCGGCCCGCATGTCTGGAGACCTGGATTCTTATACCGGCTCTGTCTCATGTAATTGTGTGATCATGAGTAAGGCATTTAGCCGTTCTAGGCCTTAGTCCTACAGTTCTCTTCATCTGAAAAATTAAGACGTTTGGCCCAGAAGAACTCACAGTTCCAAACTTCAAAAACTCTGATTAACAATGTCAGTAACTAACACATATTGAGCTCCTCCTAGGCGCCAACCACTATTTTACATATTTTACATAACTTATTATTTCTCAACAACCTTGTAGGTGTTATATCCTCATTTCATAGATAAGAAAACTGAGACCCAGTTATAGTTAAGTCATTTTCCTGAGTTGGTGGGGATCTGAACACTACGATAGCATAGATAGTGTAGCGTATCAGTGGAAAGCATGGACTTTTTCCATCAGTATGTAATTCTATCTAGACTCAAGACTTTGTAGTCCAGCGTTTCTTCCACTACACCATATTGTCAGTTTCCAGGAGGAATTCCTACATCTCTAGATCTAGTGTCAGAAGAACCAAAAGGAGGCAATCATAACCCAAAATTCCCAAACAAATTCTGATGGATACTACATCTTCAGTGGGCAGATATGGGCAAAACTGAACTTCTGGGTGAAAGCTGGTCAGGCATACATATTCTATGCAACTAGATGCTCAATAAATATGGGATATACATTGTGCACGGCAGATGTCTGATAAAGTCTTAGCATAATGCTCAGTATACAGTAAGTTCTTCACAGACTCTTAGCACCTAGATTAGGAAACATGGCAGAGATCATAAGTTGGAATGGATGGAAAAGTTAACCAAAAATCATCAAAAAATAAAATAATAAAATTAAGAATACAAAGACATTATATGATCAACGCTGGTAGCTTCAATACTGGTAGTAACCTCCCATGTCTCTTCCTCCCCCACCACTGCCCCATCCAGAGAAACCCACGCTAAACACCCATACTGCCTCCATGTGCCAGAGGGGAAAAGTATCTTCTAAAAGCTAAGTCTCCGTGGGCCTAGACTTACTGCCATATTTCTGCCTTGGACTAGGCAAGTAACTTTTTCACAGGGGAGGCGGGAGCTGATTGGATTATAGGAATACAAATGGATTAATTTGGGGTGGATTAGATACATCACAAAACATAAGTTTGACTTGCATTAACATAAAAATGTCATAAAAATGTGGATGCTGAGGCAGAGCTTATTTGTGATGCCGCTAATGCATTGTTACTCCAGCAAAAGATGTACACAATATTTACGCTGTATCTGACCACATAAAACATGTCGTATACATATGCAATTTTTCATTATGTAGAAGGAAAAGAGCCAGAGGGCCCTTCAGAATTCCAATTCTTGAGCTTCTGACTTTCCCCTCTTTTTTTAAATCTTTTTTCCTTTATTTTCAAGAAACAAATACAGTTTTAAACCATCATTACTGTATTTTGAACAGTTAATATTTCATATCGTGACATCTCTATTCAGAGGTAACAGGTTTAGTTGATTACTATTTGTTTATAGAGCCGAAGAAACCTGCAATCACAGGGAACATAGAAGGATTGCAATTAGATCTATTGGCTGAGAGCTGCACCTTGCTGACCCATGGTTAAGTGGTTAGCGCTAGCAGAGAGAAAATGCCTACCGGCAGCTGGCACATCTGCACATAATGATATGGGCAAAACTGACACGGCCACTAAAGGCTGCTGCTCTCCTCCTTACCCAGAAGCTGAAAACAGAACATGCTTTCTAATAGCGCATCACCATGTTTCTTCTGAATTAGCATAATCATGTGAGTTATGGGAGGAAGTGGATATATCTTGGCTAAGCTACTATGAATTCTTCAAATTATCCAAATAAAAGGGATTTTTCCCCCCACAGACCTGAGTCTATAAACTTCTAGTTTACTAAAAGGCGAAAGGACAGGGAGAGAAGAATAGAAGAGAAAGAGTTACTCTAAGTTTTCTTAACAAAACACGTAATATCCCACATGTGACAGCTTGGACACACACACACACACACGTCACCTGAGGCAGGATGGGGACAGTGAGGCATGGGGGAGAGTGGTTAACATAACTACACAAGCAGGGTTCTATCAAAGCAAAAATGATGATGATAATAATGATGATACCTGATTTTAACGATGAGCTCATTATGTGCCTGGCACTGCATAAAGACTTTAGAGGCTCTACCAACTCTTCAGGCCAACAATTCTATACCCAGGCATCCCAGCTCATCTTGCTCCACCAATTGTTTTAAAGATCCCAAAATAAACAAGGTTGAGCAACTCAACTGGAGACTCTCTCTCAAGCATAGTGAGATGACCACCAGAGAGTAAGCCAACCAAATTCCCATGCTGCTCTGGGACAAGAAAGGAGTGCTGGTGGCCTCTGTTCCCCACTAGAGGCATGCAGTTCCCAGGAATCACAGCTTCTCTTTCTGCAGCCAATTTCCTTGAGACACAGGCCACATCAGCATATACAGCACCATTCTGAATATTAGAAAAAAAGGCACTCACTCTTGACAGACTAATTAGGAAAAGGCAGCTCAATTACGAAAAAACACCGTAAGTAAAATCAAAAGACAAATGAAGAATTAGAAGAAAATATTTTAAAAACATAAGAAGTGAGTGTGTGTGTGAGAGAGAGAGAGAGATTGGTTGAATAAACTGATACACACAGTGAAGTACTATGCAACTATTTAAAAACAAGCAAGCAGGGGCACCTGGTGGCTCAGTTGTTAAGTGTCTGCCTTCGGCTCAGGTCATGGTCCCAGGGTCGTGGGATCGAGCCCCACATCGGGCTCCCTGCTCCGCGGGAAGCCTGTTTGTCCCTCTCCCACTCCCCCTGCTTGTATTCCCTCTCTCGCTGTGTCTCTCTCTGTCAAATAAATAAAATCTTTAAAAAAAAAAAAAAGCAAGCAAAAAAAGGAAGATCTATATGAATCAATAGGGGGTGATTTCCAACATGTATTGTTAAATGAAAGACAAAATATAAAGAGAACATTCTGTATGATATTTTACAAAAAGCAGGAATGAAATAAAGCATACAAGAATCTGCTTCCCCCCCCAAAAAAAAAGAAGCATAAGAAAGATAAATCAGAAAACAATGAAATTGGCAACCCAACATTTCCCACTAAAAGGAATCAGGGAACTCCTTGGAGAAATGGATGGTTACAGGGCTGGGACACAGAAGACACAAGATGACCCTGGAACATCTTCTAACTCCACAAAGTAAGGAAGTGCTTTAAAAAATAATGGTGGCATGTCCAAAAAACATAGGAGCAGTCTGAAGGAGCTCCCCACTGGACAATGTCTGATAATTTGAGCATCAAAATACATAACAGATTATCAACCCACTGTAGGAAAGAATGAATTTATGAGTCCATAATGATTATAAATAGATGATAAACAAATAAAGGAAAATAATACATTCTTCCTTACAATAAAATGCTGACTGGTAAATATGGAGAAAGTGGTAGATTGGAAAACCACCATATTCAACCAGCAATAAGCAAGAACAATCAATGGACATTAAATCCTGAGGTCAAGATTTGATGAGTTACAAGATATTTACATACTTAAAATGTGTTCCCACAGATAGTTTATTAGTTACAAGGGTAAAAAGAGTAACCATACAAGGGAGAAACCAGACAATACCTTGATCAGGTCATAAAAATTAACATTGACAGCAAGGGTCAGACAGACATTATGTGTCCCCAGATATGTAATGCTGAGAAGTACATAACGTCATCTACATAGGAATCTGGCCAAGAATGCATAACCTGAATCTAATCATAAAGAAATATCAGATAAACCCAATGAGAAATGTTCTATAAAATAACTGGCCTGTATTCTTCAAAATTGTCAATGTAATCAAAGACAAAGAAAGGTCAAAATACTATTCTAATTAAAAGAGAAAAAAAGGGGGGCAGCTGGGTGACTCAGTTGGTTAAGCATCTGACTCTTGGTTTCAGCTCAGGTCATGATCTCAGGGTGGTGAGATGGAGCCCTGTGTCAGGCTCCATGCTCTGCATGAAGTCCTCTTGAGATTCGCTCCCTCTCCTACTGCCCCTCCCCCTACTCGTGTCTGCATGCATGCTTGCACACTCTCTCTCTAATAAATAAATAAAATATTTTAAAAAGAGAGAAAAAAGAGAGAGACATGGAAACTAAATGCAATTCACAAGCCTGGAATGGATTCTGCACTTGAGGTAAATATAATGTTATAAAGGATATCATTGATAAAATTGACAAAATTAGAATATGGACTACGGATTAGATCGAAGCATTATTTTGCTGTTAAATTTCCTGTTATTTGATAACTTTATTCTGGTTATATAAGACAATATCTTTGTTCTTAAGGAACATGCATTGAAATACTAACACACCTACTCTCAAATGACTTAGAAAGCACTACAATAGACAGATGTAAAACACGTGTCAAAATGTTAAAAATTTGTGAATCTGGATAAAAGGTGTAGGGGTGTATTATTCTTACAACTTTTCTCTAAGTTTAAAATTATTTCAAAATAAGACATTTAAAAATAAAACAGGAACGTGAAAAAAGAAGAGCGCCCTCTATAGTCCCATGCCAACATTAGTACTGCTGAATTTCAGTACCACAAAGCCCTTCAGCCAGGAGCCCTTACCTAAAGCAAACCTTGCACAACCATACACAGCAGCCTTGGTAAGGGGCTCCTACATCCTTCTAATAAACCCTGGGATTCTCTGAATGTCTGTCTTTGCAATTAAATGACCCCTGACCAGTTATTCCTCAACCTACCAGATGGAGAGAGCAGCATGCTACAGCCAGATTCCCATCCTCTCCTGCAAGGCCATGGTCTCACGGTTGTCTATTTCTCCACTACTCTGGGAACTTTTGATGTCTTGTTCATCCTTAGGTTCCAAGTGACTGACAGTCAGAAGATGCTCACTAAATGTTTCAGTACTAAGTGGAGCTGGAGTATGTTTACTGTGGGGATTTATTCTATCATCAGTCTTAACAAGTCAAGGATGCGCACCCCCATAGAAGCTGTCTTAGTTATGCCTACGCCAGCACCCTCTCCCCAGACATGTGCCAGGAGAATGCTGGAGTGACAAGCACCAGCATTATGTCTCCATCTGATGGTTTAGACACTACTTTGGTGGATTTCCTGCATTTTATACTAAGCTCAGGGATGGAGAACAGGTAGAGAACAACTTTAGCCCCACTGTAACTATTTACTCTAAAATTGGATAGCAAGCACATCAGTAAAATGGTTTAAGCTTTCTGGGAGTTAGAGAAGCAGGTTAGAAATCTTTGCAGATCCCCCCACCCAAAGAATTACTGCTCCATAATTAAAAGGTGAGAAGGCTCCAGTTCCTACAGACTATCAGAAATTCCTGAGTTCCAATTCCAAGCATTAAGAACCTGTGAGTCTTTCGGATTCTCAGTCTGACCAGGTCTGACCTATGCAGGTAAGAGCCTGGACTCGAAAACCACCATACCTACAACTGCTCTCTTTGTCCCTTAGGAGCCAGGCCCCACGGAGGGAATAGAAAAAAATCTCAGTAACAGACCACAGAAGTAAGCTTCTTCATCCCTCAGGCCTTTCCTTGGAATTCCTTCCCAAGTTCTTAGTCCTGAGCTATGCAGAAGTTAATGAAAACAATGAACAGTTGGGGGGAAGAAATGGTTCTTGGAGAAAAATTTGGAACTGAAAAGACCAGAAATAACATTGGTCCACACTATTTCAACAAGGATATCACTACAAATTTGACTAGACCAAAGGTGTCCAACTCTCCTGCCTAACCAGAGAAAAAAGACAAGCAAGCCTTAAGTCAAAATTCTCTTAGCTAAAGCCAAAATATGGTTCTTCTATCACTATTTTAATCATTTTGAAGTTACACAGGAGTTACTACTTCTGTGAGGAGTACTTCTGTAGCAGTACTACAGCTTACTACTGTAAGCAGTACTACTACTTCTGTGAGCTTTCAAAGACAGTTTTGTAATCTATCTACATGGATGACATGCTTTTTCCAAAGCCTAGAACCCAGGAAGTGAATCCAAACGGGAAGGACACTACAGTGGTCTTGTAAAGTTGAGTTATTCAGAGAGCTCTGTCAAAACACCTGGTTCCTATTGGGATAGTTTTAGGGAAAATTCTTAATTGGATGGAGAAAAAAATATGTCCATGGAGCCTTTAATAGAGCTAAAACCTCCTTGGAATACCTCTGTCACCAACTCTGGCTTGTCACCTGAGGGGGAGGAAAGCCTCCATAGAATAAAGGAATGAATAGACCCTAACAGTGATTCTAATGAAAAACTAATTAGGAATATAGCAAGGAGATTATTAATTCCTGCCAGAATCAAAATTACAGACCTTATCATATTGGAAACATGAGCAGTAGAAAAGAAGAACTCTCAGACCATGCTTTGAAAACTGCCACCTGGAAGGGAGGACATGATAAATGTGAATGCCCCAAAGGGAACTGGAGACAGGGGCCAACCAGAAGGTTTAATGCTAAAGAAATATCTTGCCCCAACTTTGGAGAGGTCACAGGACTGAGAGGTCATCACACTGTGACTCAGAGTCAGAGTGGGCGATCGGGGCAGAACTGAAGCTGGCTCTAGACAATTGCAGACTCAAGGTAGAGTACTGAGGAGAAACTGAATGTTGTAGAGGGCAAATGGGCAGAGGAAAGGAAAAGGAACGACATTCTTCTACAGGGCATCAGCAAAAGTGTGCCTTAAATCTGTCCCAATGTTTTCCCAGAGTTGAACTGAATAGGTTTTAGGGATTTTTTTCTTTTTTTTTTTTTAACTATAAGGAAATTTTACAATTATATGCCAAATGAGACCTGAAATAAATTTTATGGATTTTATTCCTAAGATGGTAAAAACTTGGGCTGATATGATTTAGTCCTTAGCCCAAGGACATGAACAAGAGAATTCCTATTTTGCAGATGGGCAGGATAAGTTCTAAAACAAAACTGAAGAGCTATTTCATGAGCCACAGAAGGCCAGCCCTCTTTGAAGTTGGACTGGACACTGAGGAATCCTATATTGTTGTTGGGTCCAGGCCTCTATGAGGCAGTCCCTCTCTCTACTCTGTCCTTGCATGCCTTGGAAAATGTATCTCTATTTCTTCAGATCATTTGTAGTCTCCTCTCTTCCCTTGCCCCCCATCAAGAGCTGGACAATGTTGTAATTTTCTGTTACTAAAATTTTTATTTCTCTAAAGTGGTCATAAATGCTGGCTTGATGACAATCCAGAAATACTCCATATACTAAACACAAAAACTCGCTATGAAAATTGCTTGGTTTATTTTTGTTTATGTTATTGAGTTCTTGCAAATGACACAGCTGAATGTTTATCCTACCATAAGGAAATGCATTTTGGTATTTGTATTTTTGTTTTTTTGTGGGATTTTTTTTGAGGTTTGCTTTAAAAGATAAGACCAATAAGGAGGGAATTTAAACATGTACACACCCATATCACACACACAAACACACGCTCACACATAATTCTAAATTTAGGGAAAAGTTATTCTATAACCTTCCAAATTTTATTTTCTTCTCTTCCATCAAGATTAAAATACCTAATTCAGCAATATTAAAACACAAATTGAGATAGACTAGACTTTCACCATTTTCTCTACACTACACCCATACCTTTTCCTAGGATGGCTGCTGAAGACCCAAGAGCCTTTATCCCACCCTCATGTAAGAGTTCTTCTTGAAAACTCTTGACTATAGAGGTAGGCTGTCCTGATCAGAATGGAGAGAGAAAAGAGGTCCAGTGGGGAGCAAAACAAAAGGACTACAAGAAAAGGACAGCCTGTCTTAATACTATTAAGTGATATAAGACTCCCAAAATTATAACGGCAATAGACAATTTAACAAGATTTCATGGAGATGGCTGTCAAGTGGCAATTAAATCTAGATGAATGAGTAAAGCAAATAATGAAGAAATAGGATATGAGACATATGCATGTAAGGTTCCTTATTTTGCAATCACATATAATAAATAAGAACGTTGGGAGTTGGACTAATAATCTGAATTACACACTTCTTGGCCACTCTTGGAAGGCCTGCCTGCCCTAGACCTCAAGTGAACCATTGTTGGGACCTTAGTTCATCTTCTCCTTGATGGGAAAACTAAATGACTGAGTACCCACATCATCATTTCACTATCCTCTCTTACAACTTCCTAGGGTGAACAGGTGCTACATCACGTTGTGTTTTTCTAAAAGATGTTCATTAGTCTCTAGCCCTCCAAACCTCACAACACTGAATGTTATAGAGAAATGGCTGCTGGGCTTCCAAAAGTTGACAAACCCATGGAAAAAAAATCCCAGCTGGATGTTTCTTCCTGGAGAGCAACATGTAACCAGGGCACGGAGGTCCCTTTTGAACATCTCCTGAGTAATAAGAATGTATGATATGAACACAAACTTGTAAGAAAAAAATCTCACTGGCCACAGATCTCAAAGAAAACAATTGATAGCCCCATGCACCCTATGAGTAGTTTCTATCTTTGTGATCCCTGAGATTTTGGTCACATGCTATTTTGGCAATATAAGCCCAATGAGGCCATAACTACTAAACAGTGTAATATAGATTACAAAACGCATGGGCTTCGGGTAGAACTGGGTTCAAATCCTGGCTCCTCCCTTCACTGGTGACTATGGGGATTACCTCTCTTTCATTCCCATCTCCATCACAAAGGATTAAGTGAAACCATATGTGCAGCTGGTACTCAATAAACATCTTCCCCTTACATGAGGTTTACGAACTCGTCTCTAGAAAGATCCTATGATTCCACAAACAACACAGATACAAACACTTATGTCAGCACTAGCTGACTAAGAAAAGGAATCAGGGATCTTTCCACAAAATAGAAAGTAAGGCACAAACTAGAATTAAGACACAGACATTGAATCTTTTCCAATCATGGGACTCTGTCAGCTCTCTCAAATGAAACTGTGCTCAGTACCCTGTATTTGACACTGAGGCAGGACATGGAATGATACATCATTGCTTAGTTTGTTTCTCCTTAAATATTTTTCTAATTCTATATAAATTTATAATAAAATCAGGGGAATCTCATGTTTAAAGTAATTAACTTACACAAAATGCTAGATCAGAACCCTAATTTTTTCCTATACAACACTCTGGTAGCTTACCCAAAAGTAGATTACCTTGAAAAAGTAAAACTGTCACTATTTGCAGGAGACATGATATTACATTAGAAAACCCTAAAGACTCCACCAAAAAAAAAAAAAAAAACCTATCTGAATAAATGAATTCAGTCAAGTTGCAGGATAGAAAATCAATATACAGAAATCTGTTGGGTTTCTATACACTAACAATGAACTAGCAGAAAAAATTTAAAAAGCAATCCCATTTATAATTGTATCAAAAAGAATAAAATACCAAAGGGAGTGCCTGGGTGGCTCAACTGGTTAGGCGGCCAACTCTTCATTTTGGCTCAGGTCATGATCTCAGGGTCCTGGGATCAAGCCCCACATCAGGCTCCATGCTCAGCAGGGAGTCTGCTTGATGATTTTTCTCTCCTGTCCTCCCACGAGCCCTCACACTTTCTCCTTCTCTCTCAAATAAATAAATCTTAAAAAAAATAAAATACCTAGGAATAAATTTTACAGCAAGAAGGTAAAGGACCTGTCCTCTGAAAACCATAAGACATTGATGAAAGAAATTCAAGATGACACAAATGGGAAGATATACCAGGCTCATGGATTAGAAGAACCAATATTATTAAAATGTCTATACTACCAAAAGAAATCTATAGATTCAATGCAATCTCTATCAAATTACCAATGGTATTTTTCACACAACTAAAACATCCCTAAAATTTGTATGAAACCACAGAAGACCCCAAACAGCCAAAGCAATCTTGATAACTAAGAATAAAGCTACAGGTGTCACAATCCCAGATTTCAAACTATACCACAAAGCTACAGTAATCAAAACTGTATAGTACTGGCACAAAAACAGAAATGTAGATCAATGGAACAAACGAGAGAGCCCAGAAATAAACCCACACTTATAAGGTCAATTAATTTACAACAAAGGAGACCAGAATATACAAATAGGGAAAATAAGTGGTGCTGGGAAAACTAGGTAGCTACATGTAAAAGAATGAAACTGGACCACTTTCTTACACCATACACAAAATGGATTAAAGACCTAAGTGTACGACCTGAAACCATAAAACCCCTAAAAGACAATACAGGCAATAAACTCTTTAATAATGACCTTAGCAATATTTTTCTGGATCTGTCTCCCCAGGCAAGGGAAACAAAAGCAAAAATAAACAATTGAGACTACCTCAAACTAAAAAGCTTTTGCACAGCAAAGGAAACCATCAACAAAACAAAAAGGCAGCCTACTGAATGAAAGAAGACATTTCAAATGACACAACCAATAAGGGGTTAATATCCAAAATGCATAAAGAACCCATACAACTCAACACCAAAAACAATCATCATCATCATCTGATTAAAATGGACAGAGAACCTGAACAGACAATTCTCTAAAGAAGACATCCAGATGGCACAAGAAAAGGTGCTCTAAATCACTAATCATCAGGGAAATGCAAATCAAAACCACAGTGAGATACTACCTCACACCAGTCAGAATGGCTAGTATTAAAAACACAAGATATAATATATTGGTGAAGATGGGGAAAAAAAGGAACCCTGGTGCACTGTTAGTGGGAATGTAAATTAGTGTAGCTACTATGGAAAACAGTATGGAGGTTTCTCAAAAAAAAAAAAAAAAAAAAAGACCTAAAAAGAGAACTACCATATGATCCAGCAATTCTACTTCTGGGTATATATCCAAAGAAAACAAAAACACTAATTTGAAAGATCTGTGTACACTCCTACACTTATTATAGCATTATTTACCATAACCAATACATGGAAAGAATGTTAAGTGTCCATCAGCAGATGAATGGATATGTGGTATATATACACAATGGAATATTACTCGATCATTAAAAAGAATGAAATCTTGCCATTCACAACAATATATGGATGGACCTAGAGGGTATTACACTAAATGAAGTCAGTCAGAAAAACAAGTACCATATGATTTCATTTATATGTGGAATCTAAAGAACAAAACAAACAAAACAAAATAGGTACAAGGAACAGATTGGTGGTTCCCAGAATAGAGGAGGGTCTGGAGGATGGGCAAAAGAGGTGAAGGGGATTAAGAGGTACAGATTTCCTGTTATAAAGTAAGTCACGAGATGAAAAGTACAGCATAGGGGATATAGTCAATATTGTAAGAGCTTTGTATGGTGACAGATGGTAGCTACACTTGTAGTAGTAAGCATTTTGTAATGTATATAATTACTGAATCACTATGTTGTACACCTGAAAGTAATATTATATGTCAACTATAGTTCAACATTTTAAAAAGAGGTAGATTACCTTTGTGACCATTTCAGAACAGACACCTGTGGTTTCAGATCATGTTCAATGGAGCCAGGAGGTTCTGCAATGTTGGGGTGGGGGTAGCTGAGCTGACAGGGATTCAGACCCCTGCTTCTACTCCAATCTGAGCACTCTCAGACCTTGAGATCACCAGAAGTGCCTGACCTATGGTAACTAGCTGCGTCCTTGGTTAAGTATTTAGCCAATCTGGACCTATGTTTCCTCATCTGTAAAGTGAGGAGGGTGGTCTATCATCTGCAAGGTCCCACTCAGCCAAAATCTCTTCCAGCTACACATTTTTTTAAACTCAATTTTACCCTCTTCTCTCATAACACAGTTTTGAATCAATAAATGAATCCAGAAAATGATAATGCTTCTAAACTTCCAAAGCACTTGGATGTAAAAAGCTATTTTCTCCTGGTTGATGAAAGAGCTGCAAATACATTACTAACATGTGCCAGACACTGGACTGGGTACTTTACCAGATAGTTCCTCACGATGTCCGAGCACCGGGAACTAGAGAGGTAGGAAATCAACACAGAATGAGGGCTACAGGTGACATGCACTGGGCCAAATGTGTGACACATATTATCATGTGAGGGGGGCATCACCCTCCAGTGTTTGAGGATGCCCAAAATGCCAAGTACGAAGCACAGTCACAATTCAAATGCAGGTCTGACAGTCTCCAAAGCCCACAGTCTTTCTTGGACTGCTTGCAGTGAGTCAGAATAGCTGGACTATAGTGAGAGCTTTGCAGAAATGACGTAACATGGAGTAGAAATTTACCCTCTCTGGGCCTCAACACTTTTCACCAAAAAAATTCCCCCAGGTTTAAGGCTCAAAGTTCTCCAAGGTTCTAAAATTCACTGATTCTCTGGTCAACTGAACAACCACAAAAAGTAAATGTATTAAATATCTGTGAAGCAAGGTTCATCCCTATGTACATTGGATTTCATTGCTCTCTGAGTCTTTTTCCTCTTCTAGTTCTTCCCCCTTGTCCACCTCCGTCCCAAAAACAGCCTCCAAAGAAAGATTCAGGTAATTGTTCGGATTTGAACAATTCAAATTAATGGAATATATGTTACATGGTAATATACCTTACCATAAAAAAGCAGGACAATCAGTTTATGAGAGCTTCAAAATCAAGTGTCTTCTTATCTCTCTTCTCATAGCTAATCAACGAGGTCTCCAGGGGCAGTTATTTGTTGATCTTTGAGTGTTAGGTGGTGTCCTCTCTGGCCTTTTCAATTCAGATATCAACCAAAAGACCTGAGAAGTTATTGTATTTCTGGGACTTTTCTTTGTTTAAAAAAAAAAAAAAGTGCAAGAAGATATTCAAGGGAATAAAAGAGAAGCATTGACGTTTCCATTGGTAATCTGGTCCATGTGTTCCCTGCTACAGAGCATTTTCAGAAGGCCTGACTGTCTGGGTTAATTGTTTAATGCTTTTAGTTAGAATTAAACTTTGCACCTGCTCTGACAGTGATAAATTAAATGTGCTCCTTTTCCAATACTGTTGCCCTCTTTAAGTAGAGACCAAGAAGTGTATCTCCCTTCTTCCCCTGCATTTGAGGAATCTCTGCTACACTGGAGTGTAAACCAGCATAATTTGTCACCAGAGCTAGCGCCAATTAAATTGATTGCGTTGTACTGAACTCTGGGACCCCTAATGCAAGCACTAAGGGAAAAATGGGCTCTTTTCTGCCCATTCCCCCATGTGGCACTTAGGCATAGCTCAACAGTGGAAGGCTTTCAAGGTTCAAAAGGGTTTTATTTTCAAAAGAAATGGGCATTGATCAGCTGCATTTAAAGGCAAAGATAATTCCAGAGCTTGAAGGCTGGATTTGTGTTTAAGGTCTAAATCTCTTTCTTTAACCTTGGGGGGCCAGTATAACATAAAAGCAACAAAGAGATTAAGATTACAAAGGGTTTGCAAGTGTAAATGATGCAGTGGTATTCTCCAAACATAACACAGTCCCCCATTCACAAGCCCAGGCACAGGCCAGCATTTGATCTGTTGGTTTTACACCTGTAAAAACAACTTGTGCTTATTTGTCACTCAGCAAACAGTTTCGGGCAAGAGGGGAAGAAAAAGGAAAGTGGAAGAGGAGTGAACTTGTTCATACTGCAGAGTTCAAACATGCCTTCCCCAAACCGATTGAAAAGTAAAAACACTAAAGGTCAGCATGGCAGAGGCCACCAGAAACCCCCTTCTTTGTTGGTGTGGTACACACCACACAGGAATATGAAGAACAGGGTGTTCTGTTCCAACTCTTTGGTCATTTCCTTCATTATCCCAGCCTCTGGTGCTTGGGTTGGTTATGTCACAGCCTTCCAAGGCAGGTGGTAAGTAAACTTGGTTGTAAATACCAGCCCCTTCTTGTTCCTTTATTTATGAGCTACCCAATTGTATATTCCTATATCCTGTCTTTTAGCTCAATTCTCCACAATCTGTCCTGTATAGTAGCACCATCTGAATAAGCTCAGATATAAATCAAGTCTACAAAGTTAAGAGACTCAGGCTCCAAATTAGTGGATTCTACCATGGCACATGGGGAAACGAACAGTAAGTGTACCCATTCCCTCAAGCTCAGATCGCCTTCTTCATCTGTTCTCTTTCTCCTTCAGAAACATAGATCTTCTCCTCTTAACTCTATCCCCAGTTCTCCTTTTCACAAACTGAAGCCTTGCGAGGAACATCAAGACTTCATTGCTAAACCAGGTGGTAACAATAGTGTCTTGCTACTTCAGAGAAAGGGAAACGAACTGATATTTATTGAGACTTTCAAGGCCAGATCAAACATCTGGACACCCTGAGAAGGTTAATTATTTGGTATGAACCCAGCTGACTAAAAATTCAGTACTCCTTTAAAACAAGCAAAGAAATAAGAGTTCACCATTCATTTTAGGAGAGAGATCATGCACCAGTAAGAAGAAAGTGAAAAGGGATGATTCAGATGGCAGCTCTCTATCTCCCTAACTTCTGGAGCAATTCAGCTCTGGCCCCAAACTTGCATACTCCACCCAGAAAACAAAAACCTTGTAGTGTAGTAAAATCTTATAATCATTAAGCATGATCTTTGGGGGTCTTATTCCTTTCCTGAGAATTTGATCAAAGTACTTCTTTTAACCCTATACCATAATCTCCCTGATAAGAATTCCAAGTTCTAAAAAATCCTATCTTGTTACATTGGATTTTTTGCAATGCCAAAGCTGTATCAGCACCCTCTGTTAGTTTTATATGCTGTGTAACAAATTACAAAGAGCACAGTAATTCAAGACAACACCCATTTATTATCTCACAGTTTCTATGCACCCAAAAATCTGGGTACAGATTAGCTGAACCCTCTGCTCAGGGTCTTACCACACTGAAATCAAGATGTCAGCTGGGCTGCAATCCTATCTAAGGCTCAAGGTCCTCTTCTAAACTCACTGGTTGTTGAAAGAATTCAGTTACCTCCTCCCCATTTTCTTACTGGCTGTTGGCCACAGATCACTCTCAAGTCCTAGAGAACATCGTCATGTACTTGCCATGTGCCCTCTCCACAGGCAGGTCATAGCATTGTCATTTGCTCCTTGAAAATCAGCAAAATAATCTCTCAACTTTTTTCAAGGACACATCTGCTTAGGTCCAGCCCACCCAGGATAATCTGCCTTTTGATTAGGTAAAATTCAACTGGTTAGGAACCTTAATTTTATCTGCAAACAACTTCACCTTTGCCATAGAATGCCATATAATCTAATCATGACAGTGCTATCCTTTTATATTCACAGGTCTTATCCATGTTCAAGAGGAGAGAATTATATATGGCACGTATACCAGGGGTAAGGAATCTTGGAGTCATTTTAGAATTTGGCCTACCACAGACCTGCTTACAGAGAGATACTCCAGGCTTACCCACTCCTTGACCTAGCTGTTGTTCAAAGCCTTGTGTTAGAAATGCCATATACTTCTTTCTAAAAAACTTTCCCCTGCCAAGTTCTTAGGCAAATCCAATGGTTTTTATACTCCCAATTTTCATTTGCTTATAGATCCACAAGGAAACCACGGGCATTGCAATGTTGTGGGTGATGAGCATCTAAGAGCCACAGAGCCCCCTAGAGGAAGATCTTAATAGGCCTGTGTAAGTGGTCTGGTGTGATTTTCTAAAAGGGCATTACACAGACCCTGCCTCTTGTAGGTACCTTTAAATGGGAACATGACAAAAGATGCTTTATCAACCCACAAAAGAAGGGGCAAAAGACAAACTTTCTCATACAAATCATGCTAGTAGCCTTTTCATGAAAGAGAGAGGGAGGGAGGGAAGGAAGGAGGAGGAAAGAGAGGGAAAAAGGAAGGAGGGAGGGAGAAAGAAAGGAAGAGTCTGCTCTGTTCTAGTCTACTGTATTTTATTGGATTATAGGGGAAATATTTGATGTATCCATTAACAATGAGAAAGAAGCACATCCCATCCCACTGACCTGCAGGAATGCTGATCCTAAGGTTGTCACACTATCCTTCAAAATACTGTTTTCAACCCTATTCAAGGACTACCCATGGCATCCCATGTGCTATGACATCAAGCCAAAATGCCATATCAATTTTGTCTCAGTCTGACACTCAAAGCCCATAACCTGGCCCTACTATCTAACAAACCAGATTTCCCAAAACTGCTCATCACAATTCCTGTATCATTTTGCTGTCCCACAAAAGCATTCATTCTTTTTGCCATAGTCAGCCTACCATGCTGTTACTTTCCCTTCTTTCCTATCAACACCATTAAATTAATTCTCTTGTTTTTCACCATCTACCACGTATCAGGAGCTAAAGGCCCAAATTCATTCACACCTCTTCCAGGAAAACTTCAGAAACGGACCTGAACTCTTATCTTCCTCCTCTAACTACCGATTACAAAGTCTGAATTCAATTTAGCTTTCACTGGATATCTTCTTTAGTTTGCTATGGCACATATCTTGTTTTCTGAGATGGTTCCCTGTACACTCTAGAACAGGGTTTTTAAATCTATGAGGCAGTATCTTTTAGTAAAATATGAAATCAATTTAGTAGCTTGCAACCAGAATTTTTTAATTGAGATGGCTGGACAAAGAACAGTAAAGGAGAGATCAATATACAGATAACAAAGGTGTCTGGCTTTGTGAAATTTTTTCTTTTGATATATAATTTGTGTGTGTATTTATAAATTGAAACCTAAGTGTGTGGTATTGTGTAATGAAATAAAATGTATTAATAATTGTGAGTTACTATTAAAAGACAGTTTTTAAAGCACTAGAATGCACTGAGAAAAGCATAACATAGACAGATGAAGTTCCTGCAAAAATCAGAACAGGCCAAAAAGATGTCAAATCAGACAACCTAAAGCTCAAAACAAATAAACTGCCTCTGCACTCATGGAAGCAGATCTAGCATCCTCACAGTCTCCTGATAAGGGCAATGATAGTAAGTAATATTTATATGTAATTTTATCATTTGCTAAAGGATTCACATTATGTCACCAGCCTTCCATAAGGAAAGCCAAGCACACTACATGATTTCCATTTTTAAAAATATGAGCCTTGTGTGGTTAGGTGGCTTGTCCAAGGCTGTATAGCAACTCAGTGTTAGAAAATGAACTCAAATCTTCTGACACAAACCCCAAGTTCTTTCCTCTACTTGCTTGAAAAATTATAGACTCATCAGAATCCTTCCCATCATTAAGGCGCTGAGGCAAATTCTCCCTCTCTAGAAAGGGATCCCTGATAGTTTCCATGACCTAACCCACAACTTCTAACACTGTCTAGCATGGTCCTCTGGATAAGGGTTGCTGCAGATGGGTAATCCCATTACAAGACCCCCAAAGCTGGGGGCGAGGCATGGCTTATTTCTCTTGCTAAATTCTCACTTACTGCCTTATCTATGGATGGTCTCAGTGTCTCAAACCAGTTAGGTATTAAGGAGAAGAAAATAAATTTAGTGTGGGACCAGAGATGGTCAAAGTAACTGGCAAAACGAGAGCCAGCCCATTGCCATGGAGCCCTGTCCTGTTATTTCAAACCATCAGGCATTCACAGTGGGTGCCTATACTAGGCAAGCAGAGTAAAGAGTGCTGTGGAGCTTACAGCTTAGGGGTACAGATGGACAGGCAGGCTGAAACTTAAATGCACAGCAGAAAGCAACGAAGGCTAACTCGAGGCACCAGACCTGGCTGTGGAGACAGGAGAGAGAGGAAGGGAGGGTGAGAGATGGCTTCACTGTGAAAGCAGCATCAGAGCTGAGCCTTGGAAGTCACCAAGATGTCACCTGCAGAGATTTTTGAGACTTGTCATTAGCTCCATTTGCAAGACTCATTTCAGATTCTCTGGAGTAGTAGGATCAAGAGTGACAGTGATTAAAGCAGAAGGTCACAGGCAGTCCAGAAGGACCCGCCCACCTGGGCTTTAAGACCTCTGCCAATGTCTAGGCTGCAGAGGGAGCCAATGAGCCAAAGGTCAAAGATTTATCCCTGAAGCAGGCTACCAAGTCATCCTGTGGTCAACCCTGAGGTGCAATGAGGAAGAGTCACCTCTGGCTCCAGGGAGCTTGTAAAACCAATTGTCATTGGGTTGCTCTTTTCCATAAAGTAGATAGTATCAACTATCTAGGCACCCTAATCTGTGACTGTCTGAAATAGGAATGAGCAGATTAGCCTCTCAAACCCTCCCAGGATCAGGTAGAAGTCATGCAAAGCCAGAGCTGAGAGCCAGGTTGGAGCCACCCTAGAGAACAGCCTGTTTCCACAGCGCTGGATTGATGGGAAAGAGGTCTCTCCCCGTCCTGCCCTCAATTTGGCAGTTTCTCTGGATGCAAGACAAAATACCTGTACATTTCTCAAGTGCCTCAGGAAACCCCTGAGAGACAGAGAGAAGAATCTATCGACTGATTTATGGTCCCACCATATGGGGCCTTCAGGCTCTTCTGTTCACCTATGAGTGTAGGGCAAAAGAGTGATCCAAATCCTCTTTCTCTGAGAAAGGCCAACATGACAGCAAATATTTCCCCTCAAAAGGGTCTGCAAAGGTAAAGGCCATGGTGACAGAAACCTCAGCCTCCCCCAAAGTCCCCTCATCAGTGTTTTGAAGGTGAAGCCCACTCAATTAAGGATTATTCCGAGCAAAGTTGCCAAGTGCCAGCTGAGGGGATTTCCACACCTCACTTTCAACACAGCAGGAGAATATAAGTAGCAGGATCTAGTCATGTCTGTCTTTTACATTCTGAAAGGCTGGGCTGAATTTGTGCAGGTCCCATCAGTCCTTACCACTGACTCACTTTGGGCTCTTTATGGCCAAGGATTTGAGATTTCCAAGGTGCTTATGAGTATGAGTTACAGCTCCTTCCCACACAGATCTCCCTCTCTCTCTCTCCAGGGAGGGCAGATGCACTCTGCCCATAAGACAGATGAGAAGACTAATGACAGAGAGGGATCAAATGATCTGGCCCAGAACCAAACTGAGTTCACCTTTCCTTTCCTTTCCTTTCATCAGAGCTCTGGTTTCCGGGGCTAGTTTTAAAAAACACATTAAGATCAGAATTTGTATGGTAGGATAGCATGCATTCCCAAGAGGCTTTTTGGAAGGATTGTGTATAAATCTTCCTAATACAGACTTCTTTTTAAAAAATAACATCTTTTGTTTCTCCCTGATATAAAAGTAATAAATCTTCATTGAAAAAAAATCTGAAAATATAGAAAAGAAGAAAATAAAGATCACACAATAATCCAATACCCAGAGATAATAATTGCTAACATTTTGGTATCCTCTTTTTGTATCCATGAATTTACTTTTTTCAAACTAAGGTTATACTCCTATACCCGAGTAGTGTGCTGTTTTTACACATAACATTTGACTGTGCATATTTACCCATGTTGATAGTTAATTTCTATAACATCATTTTAAATAACTGTGACATAATGCGTTATAGGGATGTGCCATGATTTCTTTTACCAATCTCCTTTTTGGACATTTGAGTTGCTTCCAAATATTAGCAAACATAAAGAAGGCTATGGTGGACATGCCAGGTATATTAAAGAAGGTTTGGGCAATATGGTAAAACCCTCAAGCCAGACTTCAACCCTATTTAGTAATTCATTCTTCCTTTTATGGAAATGGTGCTCAAGTGAGGTTTGATATATCCTTCCCTGGATCCTTTGATGAATAGGATATATGGCCAGCACACAACGATGGCAAAGATGGCATCAGAAAGGGGAAAGAGCACTTGACTAAAAGGTGAGAGACCTGATTCCATCACCAGTTCGTAATTCACCGTGTGACCGTGAGTGAGTCACCTACCTCTCTGAACACCTTCCCCATCCATTAAATAAGGGGATTGGACCAGATGACTTTAATAGTCCTTCTAGTCCTAGACAGTACTGTTTGGGAGACAACATTCAAACCCAACACAGTAAACTGTGCAGGACCATCTAATACCAAAGGGAGATCGTGTAAATCAGAAGCGCCATTCTCAGCTGTGTTGGGAAGCAACTGTACACTAAACATGAATTGTTCCCATAATAATTTATGGTTTGAAAATAATTTATCTTGTTTTAATAAATGAGAAGAAATTCAAGATTTCCCCCATGATAAGGGCACTGTCACTTCCTTTCTGACATACTCTCAAGAGTGGGAGAGAAGTTAGGGGATTTAGAGTTCATGTACCTAGAAAAGCACAGAACTTGGCACCTACATTATTGCATGGACCCCTTAGGACTGAATTCTCATGGTCTTCAAAGTGCTATGAAAAGATGTTACTGCTCCACCCCATTCCCTTCTCACTAATTCCCCAGGGGAAAGCAGACTAATTACATCCATTTGAGAGATGAGGAGCCTGAAATAAAAGCACTCCATGATAGACTAAAGGATCTTCTCATGGTTCGGGGCCCTGATCCCAGGCCTGCCCACACCAGTCCGACATCAACTATTTGCTGCCTGATCTGGGTGTGCCTGCGGCAATGTCTTGTACATCATGACTGCACGACAGTGAGATCCACCAGGCAACAGGATCCCTATCACCTTGCCAAGAAAGGGCATTCTCAGCAGAGCCACACTGTAGAGCGGACCCCAGGGAAAGCAGGATATGAATGAACAGAGAGGAGGGGAGGAGAAAGGAAATTCCCTAAGGGGTGGGCCAAAACCTGAAAACTCTGTACATCTTCCTCACAGGCCCTAGCCCTGGGTTTCAATAGCTGTCACTGGATCTGCCCTGACTTTCTTGAGTGGGTGGCCAGAGCCAAAGTGCCTGCATGGCTCACACTCAAACCTGTCTCCACTCATGGCACCCATGTCCATTCAGGTGAGCAAAAGCATGCCCTGTTTTGAACAGCGGTGGGGAGTTGTCATCATAAAGCTCTCCAGGAGGCTGGTGTGTGCATAAGGGGCTGGCTCCCACCCTGTCTTTGAAATATGTAGGGTATGTCGAGGAGGACACAGCTCATCTTAATTCCCATGTCAGTAAACTATTCTTGAAGGGTTCAGCCTCTAGTGAATCATCCCCTCTAAGCCAGGGACTATAAACCATATTTTATCCCTAGCTGAGAATGCAGAGCAAACTAAAGAGAGCCGGCAGTAACAACCAAGAGAAAGAAAAAAGCCTCTAGTGTGGGATGACACAGACTGATTCAAACACTCCAAAATTACCACCAGGGCCATGTTCCCAAAGGGAGCTCAGCTTAGGAAGGAGAAAAATTCAGTCAGTTCCAAAGCAGCCATGAATAAATATATATATATATTTCCTGCCCAGGAACTGCCCCTACATTGAAAGCCCTGCTCAGGTTGAGTAGCCCACAAAAACTGATATCCTCTGAGGCTATACTCCTCCTCCTCCTCCTCTTCCTCCTCATTCCCCTCTTCCTCCTCAAAGGCTCCACTCCACCAGAGGCACATTTTCCCAAATCACAAGAAATCAAAAGTTGTGTGGCTCCAGTAAGTTATTGATCACTTTGGAAGGACCTGGATTTTGAGAAAGAATAACTTACGGCTGGTCAGCTAAAGACTAGGAGTTGAAGCAACTGCAAGGGAAAGTTAGATCAGTCCCAATTTTCCACCCACTGACCCAGGATCATGGAGAGACAACACGCACAGGAGTGCAGAAGATTGGGCTCTTGGTGAAGTTCCACAGGGAACCTAGGATCATGGGCAGCCCCAAGGATCAGCCTGGTTCAACCCTCTTGCCTTCCAGTCTGGGGATTATAATACCTGCTCAGCCCACCTCGCCAGGTTGTGATGAGGCTACATGTGAGCACCTCCAATTCAGCCAGCACTGAGGGTCCCTCTGAATGATGTTCCTAAGAGTACAGATGTGGGTACAGTAGGGTCCCTGAATGATAATTCAGTACAGTTAGGGATGTGTGAGCCAACAAGTTATAATATGGGGCAACAAGTTCCACATTAAAAAAAAAAAATGAATACGTTTCTTAAAAAAGAAGAAAATACATGTATAAGGAACAGATATCTTGAAGAAGACAATCAAGACTGTAAGAGCAAGACCTGGACAACTCTGGATGCAACATGGAAGGGCATTTCAGCTGGAATGAAAAGTTACTACAAAAATAGAATGTCTGTAAAAACGCTTTGGAAAATACAAATCTAGTTTCCCAATGGCATCACCTAGTCCTACAATGCCTCTCGGTCTCAAAGGGCTCTACTACATGTCTCCCATTCTGGCCTTCAAAATTCTGGGCAATAAGCGATGCCCCATGTCACAGATAAAGAGACTGAGCCTGTCGGGACAGAGTTAGTGCTCCTCAAGCACTACCTGCATGTAAGGCAGAACAGCACAATGGTCAACGGCTCATTCTCCCGGTCACTTGCCTGGCGCCTCCCTTACTAGCCCTGTGACTGAGGCAAGTTATTTACCTCTCCGAACCTCAGTTTTTGCCCCTGCAAAATAAGTACAATAACTGCACTGACTCATAGGGATATTCTGCTAATTAAATAATACAAAGAATTAAATGAGAACTCGGTGTCCGGCACATAGTGAACAATTGCCCGATCATCACTGGAGATAATTTAGGGCACTTAATTAAAGTATAAGACCTGCTAATTGTGTGATCTTGAGCAATCTTGTATGATCCTGTGACCATGGTCTTTCTGAACTTCAGTGTTCCTGTTTGTAGAACAACTTATTGGATAGGGTCAGCTCTAAACTTCTCTTCAACCCTAACATTCTATGTTCATGGAAGTCTGTGATAAAGCATCTCAAAAATCAACTTTCAACAAAATATTTCTGAACACCCTCGACTGCCAAGCACTTCTGTAGAAACAGAGAAATTCCCTTGAGGACCCCAGAGTTTAAAGAGGTGAGCAGACATGTGAAAAGATACAACAGTCCCAACAGGATCAGAGCTCTCTACAGAGGTCACAGATTGAATTACATAACAGGCTAGAGCTTGCCCCAAGCTCCACTGGTTCTCTAAGCATGGTCCCCAGACCTGCATAGTGAGCTTGTTAGACATGTAAATTCTCGGGCCCACCTCAGACCTGTTGAATCAGAAACTGTGGGAGTGGAACCCAGAAATCTGAGTCTTTGCAAACTCTCTAGCTGATTTGGACACATGCTAAAGTTTGAGAAGTGCTGTTCTGGGATAACATAGGAAGTCTCTGTGGTTGGGAGTTAGCCCTTGCTGTCACTTAGCTTTCATCTTCTCAAAACATGAAGATGTAAGCTCGGACAGCGTGGGGAGGCTCTCTTCCAGCTCCCCTGTGCCCTGTTTCCTTGCCCTTTGGTCTCAAGAACAAAGAGTTATAACCAACTGGAGGCAGTGGCCAGACCTGACCCTGAGAGAGACTGACCTTTCTGCATTCCCACCCTCCATGCCTTTGCCAGATGGTTCACACAGACAGACACACCGTGTCCCAAAAACCTTGCCCAGCAGCCCCATAGCAAAGGTTTGAAAAACAGAAGAATTTCTGCAGGGACCTGATGAAATGTGAGGCCACCCTGAGGGAGAGGCCAGGGGAGGAGAGAAGGTTTGTGAGGAGTGAACAGAAGACCCCATCCCCAATTGCAAGTGTAAGATGCCTCCCAGGCTCACACCTCAGCAGCACACAGCGTCTGTCAGCCTAGCCTTGGCTCCCAGAAACCCCACTTGAGGAAGGCTGCACAGCCACTCCCCTCCATTTCATCCTCATCTGTTCCCTTCGTATATCACTTGGAGGACCAAACCTGGATGGTGTGTTTTGTTTTTTTAAGATTGAGCAGGGCATTCCTTTTCTAACTTAGGAGAATCTTTTCTACATCTGGATAAATGGACAACTAGCTGCAAGGCCTATCAGGAACATCCAACAACTGCAAGGATACCAGGCCCAGGCAGCACTAAAGAGTCTCACAGTGGAAGCACCTTCCTTGCCCCAGAGCTCAATCTCTCCTTTAATTCATGACTCTTTCTGACTCACAAGCTTCAGTGCAAGCCAGTGAGTGAGTTTCAGACCTTTTCTGGGCACCAGGCAGGCACCTGGCTGACAGCCCCACACGGTGGGCTCAGGTTCTCACACTACACAGCCAGCTTCACCTTCCTAGCCTCCCAGCACAGCCTAACCGCCAGACACTATTAAACATGGTACCATGGAGACCCCATTCACTCTTATCTACCCACCCCTTTAGTTCCCCTCATCTATAATTCAGGAGAAGAGAGAACAAGTAGGAAGCGTAACAAAAGAGTGAATACAGAGACAACAAAGTAGTAGTGAACATAACAGAAAAAGAGAACATCTAGGTTCTCAGAACTCAGAGACGGTACCAGGTGAGAAAAGAAGTCCAACCTGGCTTCATGTCCTCTGGTTAACTGGCATGGCCACCACATTTTCTTTTTGTAAAGTTGATGAGCTTATCTTTGGATTTAGAGACAAATGATCATTCATACAGAAGAGCAGCTGATACAAGACTCTGCGCCACCTGCTAGAAGTTTCCCTCTAGCACTCAGCGCTCCCCTATGCTCTGGACAGCTGTCTGATGAGCTGAACTCAACCCTGGAGATCAGAGACCAGGACTTCAGACTTAGGGCTAAACTATCCACAGAGGCCATTAACAACCCATGACTCCAGCCCAACAGACTGTCAAAGCCACTCCTCTATCACCTCTCATCTGATCTCATCCTAATTCTTTTCAAATGTTTCAAGACAGTTGAACTAAAAATAAGGTGACCATTCAGCCATGGAAGACAAAGTCTTCTCCACAGACAGTAAAGGAACTAGACTGTTGTTCACCAACAATATGCTGTAAATACAAGCTATTCATTTCTGACAGAGTTCTCGAACTTGGAAGAGTAGGTGGCTATGGAGGTCTGAAATATGATCTCCTCGTCATGGCACAATATTGTCACCATTGTGTCTTACTTTTTCAAAAGAAAACTTGTCCCTAGGTTTCTTTCTCTTTCTCTCTTTCCTCTTTTTCTCTCTCCTATTCCTTCCCTTTCACTATTCATTCCTTTCTTTATATTCTTCCTTCTTTCTCTTCTTTTTCATACAAAAGATATCTAAGACTTTTGTTAGGAAGAGTGATTATACACAGATTCAAGTGGCTGAACTTTTATGCATTCCTTTCTCTTAAAAAAAAAAAAAAGACATTCCTAAGAGAGGAGGGCTAATAAAGTCTTATATCTTTGATGATAGTGATGCAGTAGTACAAACAAATTATAGTGTTCAGAAAGTCTGAGAGACTGAAAAGAAATGCACAACGTGTAACACCAAATTTGCCTGTCAAGGGGTTTTTTTATTATTATTACTGCTTGTTTCATTTTATTTTATTCTTAAAGCTGATGTTTGCAGCTATTTGCTTCACCATAGGAAATTCCAGATCCAAGAATACTGATTTACAACTTCAATCATCACCTGACAAATACAGCCCTTGCTAAGTGAGAGCTGATCCATAACAGGTATTTCAAATTTTCATAAGTCACAACATATCAACCCTAAAGTGAAGAGTTTCATTCACAGGAAACAATTTTCCAAAATCAGCAAATATTTTTTATAAAGAAAAAAAATAAAGGGGTAAAAAAACCCTCCTATAAAGATAATTTCTCACCTGAATATAAGAACCTCTGCATTAAAATATGGTGAGGTCTGTGGTTTTTATTATCATTATTGTATCTCCCACAGCCCGGGTTTAACTCTTGCCTTTCCCTACCCAGGTAGCTTTCCAGAAACTGATATAGATGGGCTGGTTGGTAGCCTTAATAGAAGACCCAGAGTTAACCCATAAGCTCCAGACCTCCTGCTTATTGTCACAAAACATTGTGTCTGAGCCATTCTGACATCCTACTTCAAGTTTTCATGGCACATGAGGACATTTTAGCATTGAATTATTGCCTCATATCTGTTGCATATGTGCCCCCCCAAAAAATGCTGCTGCTGCCAAAATTGTTAATCCCTCATCTGATACAGAAGTACAAAGATAGAAAGATCACCCTTCCAATAATGTTCTTTCTTCTCCATCTTCTATTACTTTTCTAAAAAACAAAAAACAATAAAAGGCATAATATTTTTACTTCTTCCAAAAAATTCAATTGCACCTGAAAAATTTATGCAGTTACCAGTGAAACCAAAATATCTAGATAATTTCTAGTTTACTTCAAAAGTAAGAATTTGGGGAGCCTGGGTGGCTCAGTTGGTTAAGCAACTGCCTTCGGCTCAGGTCATGATCCTGGATCGATCCCGGGATCGAGTCCCACATCGGGCTCCCTGCTCAGCAGGGAGTCTGCTTCTCCCTCTGACCCTCTTCCCTCTCATGCTCTCTATCTCTCATTCTCTCTCTCTCAAATAAATAAATAAAATCTTAACAAAAAAAGTAAGAATTTGAACAATAAAAAATTCAAAGATAATTCCCAAGTTATTAATTTTGAATGTAATTAATACATTTTCGTACAAGAAAGATTTTTTTTTTGCTTTTTTTGAAAAGACTTATTCTGTAAAAGTGAAGCCTTATAGCATTACTGGGATAGGTCACTAATTTATTTTACGAGAACTTAAGTATCTCACTTGGGAAATTTTCAAGTTTAGGGTGGTTAGCTTCCAATTTGTTTAGAAGAGCAAATAGTTCTTCAAATAAAAACATACCAAAATCCGAGGAACCTGGGTGGCTTAGTGGGTTAAGTCTGCCTTCAGTTCAGGTCATGATCCCAGGGTCCTGGGATTGAGCCCTGCATTGGGCTCCCTGCTCAGCTCCCTGTCCCTCTGCCCCTCCCCTCCACTTGTGCTCTCTCTTGCTCTCCCTCTCAAATAAATAAAATATTTTTTTAAAAGTATCAAAATCCTAATATGCAATAAGAAAGCATAAGGTGCTTCTGTGCCCTCAAATTAATTTGGGGAGAAAAAGAAGGGAAAAAAAAATTACTATGCAAGGTATTATATGTTAAAGAACAGCACCTAATGGTGGAATCAGGTATTGCAGGCTAGCTCTCTTAGGCATTGGAAATATGCCTGGTAAAGGAAGACTGAGGGCTAAGTTCTAGGCAACTTACTGAATGGGAGAAGGTATTTGCAAATCATATATCCAGTAAGTATTTAATATCCAAAATACATAAAGAACCCATACAATTCAATACCAAAAAAAACAAATAATATGATTTAAAAATGGGCAGAGAACCTGAACAGATATTTTTACAAAGACCTACAGATGACCAACAGACACAAGAAAAGATGCTCAACATCACTGACCATCAGGGAAATGCAAATGCAAAGGTGAGATACCACCTTACACTTGTTAGAATGACTATTATCAAGAAGACAAGAAATAAGAATTGGCAAAGATGTGGAGAAAAGGGAACCCTCGTGCACTGTTGATGGGAATTTAAACTGTTGCAGCCACTATGAAAAACAGTATGAAGTTCCTCAAAAAAACTAAAAATAGAACTACCATATGATCCAGCAATCCCACTTCTGGGTATTTATCCAAAAACAAAAACACTGGGACACCTGGGGGGCTCAATCAATTAAGCAGACGACTCTTGATTTCAGCTCAGGTCATGATCTCAGGGACCCGGGATCGAGCCCTCCATGAGGTACCACACTCAGCAGGGGGTCTGCTTGAGGATTCTCTCTCCCTCTCCCTCTGCCCCTCCCCCCACTAGCACATACTCTCTCTCTCTCTAAAATAAATAAATCTTAAAACAAGAATAGAAAACAAAAACACTAATTCGAAAAGATATATGCACCCCTGTGTTCACTGCAGCATTATTCACAATAGCCAAGATATGGAAACAACCTAAGTGCCCATCAATAGATGAATGGATAAAAAAACGTGGAAATATACACACAATGGAATATAACTTAGCCATAAGAAAAGAATGAAATCTTCTCATTTGCAACAACATGAATGGCCCTTGAAAGTATGCTAAGTGAAATAAGTCAGAGAAAGACAAATACCATACAATTTCACTTATATGTGAAATTCAAAAAACCAACCAAACAAAGCAAAACTAATAGATATGGAGAATAGGTTGGTGGTTGCCAGAAGAAAGGGGGTTGGGAGGTAGATGAAATAAGTGAAGGGGATCAAAAGGTATAAACTTGCAGTTATAAAATAGATAAACCACAGGGATGTAATATACAGCACACCAACTACAGTCAATAATATTGTACTGTACATCTGAAAGTTGCTAAGAAAGTGAATCTTAAAAGTTCTCATCACAAAAAAATGTGTAATTTTGTTGACACGATGATAACCAGACTTACTGTGGTGATCCTTTTTTAGTATATACAAATATCAAATCATTACATTGTACATCTGAAACTAATATAATGTTATATGTCAATATACCTCAGTAAAAAAGAGGAAGAAGAAGGGCTAAGTTCTGGGTGCTTTGAATCAGAAAAAGGGCATTCCCCAAAGTAACATATTCCTTGGTCTAGAGTAGGTAGAGATAAAGGAGGTGATAATAGGAAAGTGCTGCCAAGTGTCTTGTAATTCTACAATACCTGCAAAAGCACACCCAATATATCTCAAGGAGCCCAAAGACCTGGACACCATGTTAACATTGTCTTCATATAACTTTTTCAACTCATCATTTGGTGACTTTTTTATGGATACCCAAGTAAAATTTTATAGAATCAGTTGGAAAAATGAGATTTGATATAAAGCCAATTTCACTAAACAGCAATGATTTTGTAAAGTAAAAGATACTGGTATCATCAATTACTCAGAAAAATAGAGATAGGACAAGGACAATGCAAAATTACACATAATCTATTTTATTTCTATTTGGCTTTGAAATGCAAAGGCACAATTTCACTGCACGTAGAAACTGCCAGCCCCACAAAAATTCAATGATAAAAATCATTAAGATCATGTAGACTCATAAAAATTATTTGACTGCATTTTTTAAGGGGCTTCATTAACCCTTACCTAACACACAGTCTCACAAACCATTGTAAAGAAAAGGACTTTTTTAGAGAGAAGCATCTTTGGTTACCCACCTACTGCCTGATTTATAATATAGACTTTAAGTAACCAATATAACAGTTAAAATGTTAAGAACTATTTTTAATATAAACAGAGATACTTAGATATGCTCCCCCCGCCTTGAAGCCCAGCCTGTCTTAGCAATTTGTTGGTATGCTGGCAACCAACTAAGTAGAAGTAAAGAAAGAAGAACTCTGACTTCCACAAACAAGCAATGATTAAGCACCGGCAGATTATAAAGATTTGAATGCTGTGGCCCTATAGATTCAACAGAACCTAAGCCAGAAATTAAATCTTTTTACTTTCAAAAGAGAGTTTCATTTTCTCCTAGATTGTAATGTTTAATTCAGAGTACTCCAGATCTGGTTTAGAGTTCTATTTTGTGCATATCCAAATGAAAGAAATGCATCTAAATGGGTGGTTCTGTGTTAGTTATCTACTGCTAGATAACAAATTATAATAAACAGCAGCTTAAAACACTTATTTAAACACACACACACACACACACACATTTATTACCTCAAAGTTTCTATGGGTCAGGAGTTTAGGCATGACTTCAATGGATCCTCTATAAGGCTACAATCAAGGTACTGTCAGGGTTGGGGTCTTATCTGAAGCTTGACTGGAGAAGGATCTATTTCCAGGCTCACATGGTTGTAAGCAACATTCAGTTCCCTGCAGACTACTGGACTGAAGGCCTCGGTGTCTTGTGGGAAGTTATCCAGATGCCACCTCCAATTCCTTGCCAAGTAGCCCTCTTCATAAGCAACTCAAAGATGGCAGCTTGGCTCTTCAAAGCCAGCAAGGGAAAATGTCTCTTAGCATAACTGGTATTATAATCTTATGTAATGGAATCACACACATGTAATCACATACATGTAATCACACACACTGTTTCACCTTTGCTGCATTCTATCCATGGAAGCAAGTCACAGATCATTTCTACTCTCATGCAGAGAGGATTACACAAGGTTGTGAACAGCAGGAGGAGAGGATCATGGGGATGATCTTAGAATCTGTCCATCACATGTTACTAGAAAGCTAACTACAATTAATTGGTGGCAGTTATCTGAAGTGTGAGATTAGCAAAGATTCTGAGCTTCATCTCCACTCATTCACTCAGTAACATCTGTCTTTTAAACATGTACTATATTTTCAATAAATGAAGGGTATATCGTAGTGAAATAGAGAACAAAACAGATACAGGCCTAATCCTCATGGAGTTTACATTCTAGTCAGTGGGCACAGAACATAAACAAATATGTAATATCAGAAAGTCCATGAGGGGTTAGAGAGAAACATCATAACTCAGAATTGAAGAGACTTTGAGATCTATTTACTTCATGCCCTCACTATTAAGAGACTGTGATGGTTTGAGTAGAATGGCCAAATAAGATAGCAGCAATTTCCCTGGCCCCACAGCTTTCATTCATGAGTTCTGTGACCTTAGGTGAATCAGCTCCCCAATCTGAGTCCTATTTTTGCAATGACAAATGGGGAGAAAGTAGGAATAAGTGGTCTTATTTGTCCTTTCTATTTTTAATCTTCTGTGCCTTTTATGAGTAGATTTTGTATAAAAACAAGAGCCAATCTGCTAAACAGTCTTCGTTTTAAAAATATTTTAACTAAATTTTTCTTAGACATTCCTTATATTCAAAACATTAAATGACAATCCACAACACCTTACATAAAAGTTGTCTTTAAACCCCCCTAAGGTGAGTCTAATTTACCATCTTTAGCCAAGAACAAGTTAGTTAATGATTCATCAAGACAAATTTCTCTCTCAATATTATCACTCAGGAGGGGAAACTCCTGAGTGATAATATTGACCTCTTCTAATTTTGCCAATCTCTTGCTCTTTTACAAACAGCAACCAATGACTCAGGGAGAAAATGGTTCACGATAAATGTCTGCCATGGGTGAGGAAGGGGTATGATCTCACATGGCATGCATTTATCTTTCCTGTTATAGAAGCTTCTTTTAGACCAAAATCAGGCTACTTAGATAGAAGAATGACTAATAACAAGTCCATGCAGAAAACTTAGCTGAGAAATTTACACTTGCAAATATGCATCTATACTACCTGAACTAGGATAAACAGAATTCATCTTACATTATCACTATCACAAGAGTAAACTGTATAAAGTTGTAAAATATTCATACCAGGCTATCAACGTGATCAGGATTCTAATGCTAACCTTCCTATCCTTAACTACAGTTTATATTCAACAAATATCTTTCTTCAACACTCTTTTATCTACGTCCTGCATAATTTGATCCCCTATGTGAGTTTATGCTAACAACCATACTATCATAAACCTGATAATCCACTAATTTTGCAGACAAGACTTGATAAGGAATCATTCCAAAGAAGCATGTCTGTTCACCTTCCCTTAGAAAATCTTTACAAATAGCAATATTGTTCAAATCAGAAAACATTAGACCCCCTGGCTACTTAAAAAAGAAAAAAAAATGAGCAGAAGCTCTTCAAGTCTTCGACGAATTAGAGTACAACGCATTTGGGGGGAGAGGGGTACTTTTTTTTCCAATGGAAAATATTTTATTTAAATTTATATTGTTTTGACTGGTTGAGTCTAAAAAGAGGAACCATTCTATTTACCTGCATGTTCTGAAAATCAGATCTTTTATCCATTCTTTAGATGAGATTTTTGCTTTTTACCTTTTTCTTTGTATTCATTAAATCTCTGTCAGTTTTTCAACCTCATATCTCAGCAGGGATGAAAAATTTCACAACATGTTACATCAGGCCAGTACTAATATACAAATAAGTTTTAGGTAGTCTAGTAATATAAAGCTCAGTAGGAATCAGACTCTTAGGTATAAAATAAGAATAAAATGTATTTTAAAAATAATATGTCAACTTCTCATATACAAAAAGAGTTTTAAGAAGCTGTAGCTACAGCCATATGATTTTGCCATAATCATTCCTTTATTTAAAAACTTTTGTTGAGGGGCGCCTGGGTAGCTCAGTCGTTAAGCGCCTGCCTTCAGCTCAGATCATGATCCCAGGGTCCTGGGATCGAGCCCCACATTGGGCTCCCTGCTCCACGGGAAAGCCTGCTTCTCCCTCTCCCACTCCCCCTGCCTGTGCTCTCTCTCTCGCTGTCTTGCTCTGTCAAATAAATAAATAAGATCTTAAAAAAAAAAAAAAAAAAATTTGTTGAAAGCTTCCTCTGGGCTAGATCCCAGGGTTAGGATGGAAGACACAGCTGACCCCATCCCTGCCTTCAAGAAACCCACAATCTAATATGACTGTTTCTAACACTCAAGTTTTCAAATTATACTTCTCATTACCTAACAAAAGTGTCTCCAAAAGTCACATTAAAACTCATCTTTGATAAACTGAGTCATTTTGAATATGTCATTTAGGTAATCCTGTGGTATGATGAATCTTTTCGTCACGCAAATAACATTTCTAATTTTCTACTTAGGTTTTTTACAGCTTGAGTTTTCTAAGCTGTATATAATTTAGTTAATTAGTCATATAGCTACAATATGTTGGAAAGAACATTTAACTTAGAAGGAATAAATGGATATTTAAGTACAGGGTATGATCCTAGGCATGTCATGGTCAGCCTGTTTCCTCACCTGTAAAACAGGGATATCACCTCACCGGCCTGATGGGAAAAAGAGATGTAAAATGGTATGTGTAGCAACCAATCTCCAATATCAGGCTCCCCATGATCCTTGACTCCTGATATCATGCCCTTGTGGAGTCTCCTCCCAGACTGAATGAAGACCAACAGAATGCAGTGGTATATGACTCCCAAGGTCAGATCACAATAGTCATTGTAACATTCACCATCTTCTCTTACATCACTCATTCTGCAGAGAGCCAGCTGCCGTATCATCAACACACTCAAAGAGTCCTATGGAGAAACCCATGTGGGAAGTACCTGAGGCCTCTCAACAAAAAAACCTGTTAGGAAGCCATCTTAGAAGTGGATCCTCCACAGCCTCAGGCAAGCCTTCAGATGATGGATATCCTAGCTGACATCTGACTCCAACCTCATGAAAGACCTCGAGTCAAAACCATCCAGCAAAACTACTCCTAAATTTCTGACTGACAGAAACTGTAAGAGTTAAATAAATACTTATTGTTTTAAGCCACTGGGTTTTGAGGTAATGTGTTATGCTATAATAGCTAACTAATACAAACTACGAAAGTTATGTGTAAATAAAAAGTAGAAAAATGAGTTGGAAAGAGCATCCTCTTTCAATTGTTCATTCAACAGCCATCCATGGGCAGAGCTCTTTGTGCCCAGTTCAGTGCTGGGTCTGTAGTTATAGTGGTGCATAAACCACAGACCCTGCCCTCAGAGAGTTTACAACATAGCCAGGAAGATAAACATCTAAACAAATGATCACAAAAAAGTATGAAATTGCTATGTCAGGGAAGTGCAGGATACTGCTGAACCCTGTTCTGAAGGCCGCTAATCTATTCCAAGGGGTCAGGGAAGGCAACCTGAAAATGAAGCTAAGAGGTTGCTGAGATAAAGAGAAGAGGGACAAAGAGATACCTTGTTCCTGTAATCAGCAAATCTGGAAGAGATGAACTTGCCATTGAAAAACTCAGCCAACACCAATTTCCATTTGTTCTTTCAGCCAAAATTTATTGAGTGCTTACTATGTGCCACGGACTGTTCTAGGCTCTGGAAGTTCATCCATGAACAAGAGAGACCAAATCTCTGCCCTTATCATGTTCTTGAAGGAAGTGCTATACTTAGGGAAGTGACAGAATAATAATGATTTGGATCCAGACTACCTGCTCAAATCCAAACTCCACCTCTCACTGATTCTGTGACCTTGGACAAGATTTTTAACCTTTCGGTGCCTCAGTTTCCTCTGCTGTAATAGTAACACCTGGACTGCTGCAAGAAAATGAATGAGTTAATGCACATCAAACCCTTAAACCAATGTCTAGCACATAGTAAAAGCTCAATATATTTCAGCTATTTTTGGTTTCCTTGTGATCATACTTAAAAAGCTCAGGACTTCAGCATCCTTCACTCACTTTCTCCTGCTCCCAGTTGAAGAAAAGGCACAAGGTTAAATTTAAAATACATGAGATCCTTACAAAGTAGGTCATTTCTGTTTCAGCATAAGGTTGACATCCTGAGTAATTTATTGCCTGAATAATTCTGAAACACAGAAATGCAAATGTACAAGAGTTCTAACCATGTTGCAGATGGAACAATGCTGCTTATCCAAGAATTTGTTTCATTTGTTAAACAACCCCTAAAATGGCTCTTCCTGTACAATACTAAAACAACCTGTTGAGAAACACAAAATTTACTATAGTATAGTCCCAAAGAAACTGCTTTTACATTTAAATACAACCTGTAATAGTTTTGCATTTGATCAAATACTGTGAGTGAATACAGACTAAAATAATACTTTTGAGAACAATAAACTCCAATTCCTTCCTTGTTTCCTTTATCTTGTTCATTTCTCTCCAGCCCAGTTTTGAATGGAAAAAGATGGCCAAGAACGAATGGTTCCCTCAAAACTGTTTCATCGCTGGATATCTTACTAACAATTATTCCAAGTGTTTCAGGCCCCAGAGAGTAGCTGTAGCTGGAATGTTTCAGTGAGAGTATACTATCACAAAATCGTAGATACTAAAGATGGAAAAGACCTTTGAGGTCATCTTGTCCACTCTTGTCAACTCAGTCCTGTTCCCCACAGCATATTCTCAGGGGCTTTCAACAGCCAACTTGTAAACGATTCCAGCACCACCGGCCCTGCCACTCTCCCCCTGGAGAGACCACTCCACTATCTAATAGACCTTTCTGTTAGGTAATTTTTTTCCTTGATATTCAGCCCAATTTTACCTTCTCTTAGCTTCATCCCTTTATTCATTGACATACGCCATTGGACCAGGCTAAGCATCCTTCTCTTCTTTCAGTGTAGATATCTTTCAGATTAATTACAGCATCAGCAGCTTCAGCCAGCCACATTCACAAGGTCCAGCACGGTAGCATTTAGGCAGACGGGTCCTGGCATGAATGCCTCATCTAGAAATTTACAGAAATGACGCCACTGATTGCAAGGAGAGCTCTTCTTCTTTGTCCTTCATTATCTACTTCCACAGCTTGCTCTGGGTTGGTATGTTAAGGACAGCAATGTTTGATACTTGCAGTTTTCCTTAAAATCCTTCTCTTTATCTCGGTCCCTTTTTCTGGCTCCAGGATGACCAGACAGAGCCTCAAGAATGCCTCCCTTTAGACGTCAGTTTACCAAGCCACAGTCTTTTTCCAGCCCAATAATGGATCCCAATATCCACTCCAGTCTTTGCCATGGGACAGAACAGACCTATTCTAATTCCCTAGACTGCCTTGGATTTATAAAACCAAGGAGGAGGTAGTTTCAACCAGGTTTTATTTATATTTGCAATTTAAGATGCCAGGTTTGTGTGTTGCTTTGGGGAAAAGCAGTTAACTCTGTGTGTGTGTGTGTGTGTGTGTGCGCGCGCACATAAAAGTATGTGTGTACCTATGTGTCTTTGTAAAATCACTCCGTGGATTATGAATCTTTAATTGGTTTTTTTTTTTTTTGGTCATGAAAAGTAGTAACAGTTGAACATTTTTTGCCACGTGCTACATCCTAAAAGAAATTTTGCCACATCCTAAAAGAAAACATTCTCTATTATATTTCAATGCAGAATATGTATGTGTATACATATATGGATACACACACACACACACACACACACACACACACATATATATGCGCACACACACATAAATAAAATTTCAGGAAATAATACTTATCCTTACCCCACATACAATGCACTCTATTTGCTATTCTAATCTTCTTCAATTATTTAGAAATGATGGCCTCAACTCATAAAATTGATTTTATAGCCCACTAACAGGTCAACACCAAATTTTTAGAAACCCTAATGTAGAGGTTCCACCTTTACCTCCAATCCTGGAAAGCAGCTGCTGTCCAGGCACGCTCTGCTCTTTGCACCCATCCTCACTGTGATCAGTGCCCAGAACCTCAGGAAGCCTCATTTCACTCAGAAACCAGTAAACTTTTTTGCTTGCTTGTTTGTTTTGTTTTAAGTAATCTCCACAGCCAGCATAGGGCTCAAACCCATGACCCTGAGATCAAGAGTCATGTTCTCTACTGACTGAGCCAGCCAGATGCCCTGGAAACCAGTAAACTTTTATCAGTTGCCATGGGTGGGTTCTGATTCCCTGACCCTGGCTCCCAGAACCAAAGGAGACTGAGAGGTCAAGATCATGAAGAATGCCAAGCTGAATCGCCATACCAACATTCTCCCAAGAGACTCAAAACCCAAATGCATTGTATGGATCAGAAGTGGTGGCAGCAGATGCAAGGGTACAGACAAAAGTCCTTCTGAGATGGATTTTATAACCAAGCTACAAGATATAAACTCCATGGAGTGGTCACGATTTGACCATTTCATAAAATCTGTCAATAGCAATATCAACGGACATCAAAGACACATCTCAAAAAGGACTTTTCAGCTAAATCATGTCTATGGTATAATGACTGAGGTATTCATGGCCCCTTTTTAAATATTTCCTTTCTGGGGCGCCTGGGTGGCTCAGTCGTTAAGCATCTGCCTTCGGCTCTGGTCATGATCCCAGGGCCCTGGGATCGAGCCCCGCATCGGGCTCCCTGCTCCGCGGGAAGCCTGCTTCTCCCTCTCCCACTCCCCCTGCTGTGTTCCCTCTCTCGCTGTGTCTCTCTCTGTCAAAGAAATAAAATCTTTAAAAAAAAATTTTTTTTTCCCTTTCTTCTCAGGACTTTTCCATCCCCTTAGTGTTTATTTCAACTATATAATATGTGAGAACTCAGGGAAGTTATTTAAAAGCTTTAAATACATTTCTCTTAAACTTTCTTTTTGGTTTTGTAATTAGTTTCATTTACTGGTTCTCCTAAAACAAGGTGAATAATAACTCCCCTACAGAATGATGACTCCCTCTTTTTTAAAGGAAAAGACATGTTCAGTCACCTACAGCTGCATGGAGTGGAAGATGCCCATATCTGTCTCAGACCATCTAAGGATAACCCTGGATCTGGAAGCTGGAGTTCTCCCGCCACTGGCAGACGGGTCAATCCGTTTTCACAGCTCTCTGCTTTACAGAGGCCAGTATTACATGGTGGCTTCAACCACGTGACTGGAATCAGATTAGTCCCATTTTGCAGCTGAAGGAGACAAAGCTCAGAGAGGTTGAGCAATTTACTCAAGGCCACAGAACACATGGAGAAACTGGAATCTAAGCCAGTGCTATGAATCCAAAGGTCACTCTCCTTTCTCTTCAAAAAACAAAAAAAAAGTCTTTCCATTAATGCACATGGTTTGCAAGTTTAAAAATGTAGTGATTCTTACACCTTACATGAAGATTTATTACTTAGACATTTTTTTCCATACAAACACACTTCAAAAACCAAAACTGAAGTCAAAGTTAAAATGTGATTTGATTAATACATTTTCATTTTAACCCCAAAATGTATGTTATGTCCCTAATGAACTGCATGAAGGTAAACTAGAATACTAGAGAGGAGGCAAGACTCATTTTCATAAAAATAGCCAAAAATATTTATTTTTCAAAAAAATGGATAAGGAATTTACTATATTAAAAAGGGATTCTTTGAGAAAGCAAGACCACCATGTATTTAAAACATTTGTTTGATTTTATTTTTAAATAACTGCCATGCCCTTTAAGACACATTTATAATGTAAAGTGATGTTTACCAATATCTTTGCTCTACCAACTACATCAGAAAACAACAAGAAGCTCATCCAAGAAGGAAGAACTGTATGGTCCTCTCAATTGATGCAGAAAAAACATTTGACAAAATACAGCATCCTTTCCTGATTAAAACTCTTCAGAGTATAAGGATAGAGGGAACATTCCTCAAGTTCATAAAATCCATCTATGAAAAACCCACAGCGAATATCATCCTCAATGGGGAAAAGCTGAGAACCCTTCCCTTAAGATCAGGAACACGTCAAGGATGCCCACTCTCACCACTATTGTTCAACATAGTACTAGAAGTCCTAGCAACAGCAATCAGACAACAAAAAGAAATACAAGGTATTCAAATTGGCAAAGAAGAAGTCAAACTCTCTCTTTTCGCAGATGACATGATACTTTATGTGGAAAACCCAAAAGGCTCCACCCCCAAATTACTAGAACTCATACAGCAATTCAGTAATGTGGCAGGATACAAAATCAATGCACAGAAATCAGTTGTTTTCTTATACACTAATAATGCAACTGCAGAAAGAGAAATTAGAGAAACGATTCCATTTACAATAGCACCAAAAGCCATAAGATACCTCGGAATAAACCTAACCAAAGAGGTAAAGGATCTATACTCTAGGAACTACAGACTACTCATGAAAGAAATTGAAGAAGACACAAAAAGATGGCAAAACATTCCATGCTTATGGATCGGAAGAATAAACATTGTTAAAATGTCTATGCTACCCAGAGCAATCTAGACCTTCAATGCCATCCCTATCAAAATTCCAATGACATTTTTCAAAGTGCTGGAACAAACAATCCTAAAATTTGCATAGAATCAGAAAAGACCCCAAATCACCAAGGAAATGTTGAAAAAGAAAAACAAAGCTGGGGGCATCACGTTGCCCGATTTCAAGCTATTTTACAAAGCAGTGATCACCAAGACAGCATGGTACTGGCACAAAAACAAACATATAGACCAATGGAACAGAATAGAGAGCCCAGATATGGACCCTCAACTCTATGGCCAAATAATCTTCGACAAAGCAGGAAAAAATATGCAATGGAAAAAAGACAGTCTCTTCAATAAATGGCACTGGGAAAATTGGACAGCCACATGCAGAAGAATGAAACTCGACCATTCTCTAACACCATACACAAAGATAAACTCAAAATGGATGAAAGACCTCAATGTGAGACAGGAATCCATCAAAATCCTAGAGGAGAACATAGGCAATAATAACCTATTTGACATCAGCCATGGCAACTTCTTTCAAGATACATCTCCAAAAGCTAGTGAAACAAAAGCAAAAATGAACTTTTGGGACTTCAACGAGATAAAAAGCTTCTGCACAGCAAAGGAAACAGTCAACAAAACAAAGAGGCAACCCACAGAATGGGAGAAGATATTTGCAAATGACACTACAGATAAAGGGCTGGTATCCAAGATCTATAAAGAACTTCTCAAACTCAACACCCAAAAAACAAATAATCAAGTCAAAAAATGGGCAGAAGACATGAACAGACACTTCTCCGAAGAAGACATTTAAATGGCTAACAGACACATGAAAAAATGTTCATCATCCTTAGCCATCAGGGAAATTCAAATCAAAACCACATCTAACACCAGTTAGAATGGCAAAAATGGACAGGGCAAGAAACAACAAATGTTGGAGAGGTTGTGGAGAAAGGGGAACCCTCTTACACTGTTGGTGGGAAAGCAAGTTGGTACAGCCACTTTGGAAAACAGTGTGGAGGTGCCTCAAAAAATTAAAAATGGAGCTACCCTATGACCCAGCAATTGCATCCTGGGTATTTACCCCAAAGACACAGATGTAGTGAAAAGAAGGGTCATATGCACCCCAGTGTTCACAGCAGCAATGTCCATAATAGCCAAACTGTGGAAAGAGGCGAGATGACCTTCAAAAGATGAATGGATAAAGATGTGGTCCATACATACCATGGAATATTACTCAGCCATCAGAAAGGATGAATACCCAACTTTTACATCAACATGGATGGGACTGGAGGAGATTACACTAAGTGAAATAAGTCAAGCAGAGAAAGTCAATTATCATATGGTTTCACTTATTTGTGGAACACAAAGAACAGCATGGAGGACATTAGGAGAAGGAAGGGAAAAATGAAGGCGGGGAAATCGGAGGGAGAGATGAACCATGAGAGACTATGGACTCTGAGAAACAAACTGAGGGTTTTAGGGGGAAGAGGGGTGGGGGCTGGGTTAGCCTGGTGATGGGTATTAAGGAGGGCACATACAGCATGGAGCACTGGGTGTTATACAAAAACAATGAATCGTGGATCACCACATCAAAAACTAATGATGTATTGTATGGTGACTAACATAATAAAATAAAATAAAAAAAGAAACAAGTAAAATAGAAAAAAATAAAAATAAATAAAATTAAGCTATCAGCACTGGTCTCAACATTGGTAATAATTAACAGGGCAATTAGGATGGACATAGTCCTCTACCTCCTCAAGGTTTATGATTACAGCCAGAGACCCTACATCAATATTAGGAGGCATAACCCCTTGCAGACAGTAAGCAGTGCTCCCTCTGGGCATCAGATGGTCCTCACTCCCTTCCTTCCAAAAAAAAGCCAAAAGTCCTGTTTTTTTCACCCCCGTAAGGGCTGCATAAGAGAAACTTCAGTCCAACCTTGACCTTTCTGCTGATACCAACATGCAAATGTGTTTAAAACACTCAAAAAGCCTCCTTAATCATTTCAGCTTCAGTGAAAACCTAGAAGAAGAGACAAACTAGGGATAGAGAGTGAAGAAGAAAATGAGTGGCCAAGGAAATCAGAGATGTAAAGTGTCTATCAGACGTTCCACATGAGAGATTTGGAAGGAGTCAAATTCTAGCACAGTCCACACGTTCTCCAGCCAAAGATCCTGACTTGAGATTTTTACCATCCCAGGCCTCTCAATCATTTAAAAAATTATGTTGACCTCCTTCCCTGAATCTTTTAAGCCTTAGGATATATGTGGGGTAATAAAAAATGTTAATGGATTGGGAGCTTGGTTCTTGTGAAATAAGATAGTTAACTTCAAGTTAACCTGTCTAGACATGTGAATAAAGTCTCTTAAAACTAGAAGGCCCACTAGGGCCAAGATGGGTTTTTCCAGAGCAGTCCTGTAGCTGAACAATTTTCCATGAGCTCAACTCATTTCACGGAACAACTTTAAAAATAAGAAAGAAATAATAAAACTCATCATATGGAAACCTCTGTGGTCTCTCCTTAATTTTCTGCCTCCTCTCTTCTTTGCATCACAGCTTTCCACAGGTAGTACGCAAAATATTTGGTTATCTGAATCCTCCCAACCTGCCAAGGCTAGATTCCCAGGCCACTTTTCTACCTTGATCTACCAAGGCTATAAATGTCTAAACCCATAGGGATGGTATCACCGCTGGGGGGCAAGTTAGGACAGCACGATATGCACCACGGGCTGCCCAAGTAGCCCGGGCTTGTCTCCAGAGTCCTCCACCTCCTGAAGACAGATTACGTCACCAATATGCACACCCCTAGGCCTAAGGGGATGGGATATTCTCAGAGGAGGTAGATATGTGCACCATGTGGACAGGGAACATGGGTATGTGGGCTAGGATATCTACCTACATATGCATGAGTCTCCTCCCTCTCAGTGAAGGTCAGCACTGGAGAATGGGAACAAAAGCCCTACAACATCCAGAACCCCTACACAAGGACTAGGACCATGGACCCCCAAGATCCCACCCCATCCCAGGGGAATCTGGGAAAAACCGGAAGAGCGCCATTAAGAAAACACCTTGGAAATGGACAGAAATTAAGTGATTAATACCCATGACCTTGGGCTTTAAAATGTGTAAGCTTGTGCGAAATGGGAAAGAGGATAAAGACAGTAATGGAAGGAGAGAAAACTATATATCTAAGAACAAACAAGATTTAAAAAGAAGATATAGTGTATTGTTTCATACCATAGTCAGTTATATGTACTTAGATACATCACAATCATGATTTCTATATTAAAAGGGGATTCTTTGAGAAAGCAAGACCACCATGTATTTAAAACATTTGATTTTATATATATTACACATATGTATCTATAATAAGATATAAAAATGGCAGTTTCAATAAAGACACCAAAATACCATAGATCAGAAAATCCAAAATGAGGTACTAGACCAACCTATGCAGAATTTTCAAAAGAAGTGAACTATAATTGGAATCATGACTCTTAAGTCCCTTACCCACTTGGAAAATATAAAAGACTACAGGAAGAAAAAAGATTTTGTGGGAAAATTTTCCTTTAGAAAAAACAAGGACATTCCCCCAACTCAAACCTTGTTGTTGGGGCAGGGCTGAGGCGGGAGAGATTCCAATGAGATCATTTAGACAGCTGATATGGGGCCCCTGAGGTTTGGGAACAGAGAGGACATCAGGAAATCTAGAAAGCAAGAGGCAGGCTAAGCAAGTGGTTCCACCGAGAAGGGTATATGGCAGGTCAAAGCACATCCACATTTCCGCTAGAGCACAGTAACCTGCCTTAAAAGCACATACTCCAGAGCCAGACTGCCTAGGTCTGAAACTCTGAAACTTAGCAGCTTTGTGGCCTTGAGTAAGCTGTTTAACCTCTCTGAGGTTCACTTTCTTCCTCTGTAAAACAGAGATAATAAAAGGACCTACCTCATAAAATCACTGTAAGAATGAAGTAAGTTCATATATGCAGAGGGCTTGAAACAGTATCTGGCACAAGCTCAGTGCTGTATTACTGTATGTTATTAACCCAATGGAGACTCCACAGGAGACAAAGCTAGCCTAGAGCCATTTTAAGTCCTACCCAAGGGGACCAGGATCCTGTGCGGACTTGATCCCTGGAGAAAAGGGGATTGGTGGTACCAGTAGGCCAAAGGAAGGGCATCACCCATGCCAGGAGCCACTCTAGCCACAGGGTCTGGAGCTTCTGAAGTCCCCATGAAAGTGCCCATGAAAGGAAAAGAACCAGCTGAAACATCAGCCAGACCCAGAGATTCATCTTACAACAGTACAGTTCCCACCAGGACTTTTCATGTTCTACTCTCTCCTCCCTCCCCCTGTGCTAACCCTGGAGGAGTCAATCACAGCAGCCAGCCAGAGGGCAGAGAAAATTACCAAGAAAGAGAGAAGATGTGTCTAGAAATTCCCCCCACCTCCCACCCCACCACAAATATACAACGCACAAAGGGCCATCACCCTACACGGAGAGATGTGACCTTGTATCATAACAGGACTCCAGATTATTATATAAGACTGGGTATTCTAACGACAGCAAGAAGACAAGTTCTCCAAAGAAACAGGACCAATAGGATATGTGTGTGTGTGTGTGTGTGTGTGTGTGTGTGTGTGTGTGTATGTATCTGTATCTATATAGAGAGAGATAGATACAGGCATAGATATATTTATATAGAGGGATTTATTTTAAGGAATCATGAAGGTTGGCAAGTCCAAAATCTGAATGATATAGACCATTAGGCTGAAGACCTAGAGAAGAGCTGCTATTATAGCTGAAGTTCAAAGGCAGTATGCTAGCTAAATTCCCTCTTCCCCATGGGAGATCAGTCTTTTTTTCTATTAAGGCCTTCAACTGTTGATGAGGCCCACCCACACTATAGAAGATAATCTGTTTTACTCAGTCTTCTCATGTAAATGTTAATCTCATCTAAAAAGTACTCAGAGGGGCGCCTGGGTGGCCCAGTCCTTAAGCGTTTGCCTTCGGCTCAGGTCATGATTCCAGGGCCCTGGGATCAAGCCCCCGCATCGGGCTCCCTGCTCGGCCGGAAGCCTGCTTCTCCCTCTCCCACTCCCCCTGCTTGTGTTCCCTCTCTCACTGTCGCTCTCTCTGTCAAATAAATAAATAAAATCTTTAAAAAATACTCAGAGAAACATCTGGAATAATATTTGACCAAATATTCTGAATATTATGGCCTAGCCAAGTTGATACATAAAATTAACCATCACAGAGAAAAATGTTTCATGTTGATGTTGATCATATCTCACAAAACAGGCTTATCTGATGTACTCCTTCTACACACACACACACACACACACACACACACACACACACACACACACTTGCTTCACTGTGTTTTATGTGCTAAAATAGTAAATTACACAGATATAGGCTTTGTTTTCATATTTTGTTACTAACATTAGATAGTTAAGTAGTAGTTCTACACTAGCAGAAATTAGTATTAGAGCATACCTTGTCTTCCCAAAGAGATGGTAAGGTTTTTTTGGGGCGGGGGGAGTTCCATCTTCTGTGCCTTCGTAGTACCACCCTGGGTGACACCACATATGTAGTCTATGTGCAAAGTGTATCTGCTTGATACCTAGCCCTCCCTTCTGTAACATGAATGTTAAGCCTCTATCTAAATCATAGAACTGAATTTTCAGGCAATCAAGTTGACACACATGGAGTCCCTGGATAAGAGAATTTTCCCTTTGCTCTACTTGCAGGCAAACTCAGAAGTGGGGGGAGATGGGGGGTGGAGGGGCAAGAAAAAAAGAAGAGGTATCTACCACATTAACCGCTGGGTCTACCCCAGGGTTTTTCTCAAGCACAGTTATGTATGGAAGCTCTATTTATTGATTCACAAACGTCTACTGAGTACCTACCATATGGCAATGCCTGTCCTCTTAAAAGTTTTCATCCTTATTCTAAGCAATGCACAAAGGTATTTAATCCCCTATAGTCAAGGAACAAGGTGGGGGAGGGGGGCTGTGGGTCCCCTCTGGGACACATTCATTTCTCCCAAGGTGAGGGTCACATAGAGAGCAGTAGACCCGAAGTGACATCATCTGGCTTCTGGTTTCAGCTGTGCCACTGTCCTACTCTGTGATGTCAAATCAGTTAGGTGTTTTCCTTCCTCTACTAAACAGGATGGCAAGTATAAATAACTATGCACACGCTGGTTACAAAGATCAGTGAGATAATGCAAGTGAAAGTGCTTTTTTAAAAACTAAATGTGAATACAAATATAAGGTATTTCTAGACTCTGCCTGGGAGATTTTTCCTACTGGCCTCCTTTTAGAAGAAGCCAGCAGAGCTGACTTACTATCATGCAAAGCAACTGCCATGTAGGGTGAGACTCTATACCTTTTTATCTGCTTAATACCCCCACCATGGTCCCTCAAGGGGAAGATGCTAGTAAGGCTAGCTTTACAACTGCCTGCTCCCAAATAACTCCCCCATCAGCCTATGGTACCTATCTGATATTCAAACACTGAAGAGTCATTCCTATGGGCTAAACTGTCCACCAAAGAATCAGCACATTAATTTATTATTTACAGACTTTTTTTTTTTTTTTTAATGTGAATGTGCCTTGGTTTACGGAGCCCCATTCTAACACCACAGCCAGAAGAAAGGATATAGCTGGAAGGTAGGGGAAAGAGGGATCAGTAGAAAACCTTATTTTACTGATTGGGAAACTGAGGCTCAAAGCAATGAAGACAATATCACACAGCTAGCTAATCAGTGAGAAAACTGCAGCAAGCTCTGATAGCCAAGCCATTCTCTTCGCTACTATGTGCACTCCTTGCCGACAAGCTCTCTGTACCAGATGAATTAGAAAAAATACTTCACTACTAGAAATCTACTGAACCAATGAGCTCTGTGTAATACTTGGCCAAATTCTGGGTACCCAACAGATACTTGCTCAGTAAATGCTTTTTGATTAACTATTGATAAAACTTTATTGCAGGGCACTAGTGTTATTTTTCCAATTGCTTTCACACTTACAATCTCATTTTTATCTGCAGAGCTGAGAGTGCAGGTGTCATCCAATTCAAGAACAGGAAACTAAGGCTCTGAAGGGTTACATGCCTTTCCAAAATAGGCACAGAGTCTCCCTAGAACCCAGGTGTCCTGACTTGCTGCCAGTGTTCTGCCATGGCCTGGACTTAACACCACCACAGGAACCCAGAGAGTTAATGTGGGTGCTGCCGCAGCAGTGGCAGCAGATGGCTCCTTGCCAGCCCATGGAAGTGACTTCATATTCTCAGGAACCTTTCTCCACCCTCCTGGTGAGGGAGGGGGCAGAAAGGCCCTCGCTTTTATATGCTCAGTTAATGATGGGGAAACCCTGGGTTTGCCAACACGTCCAGTGCTCCTACCCAGGAGACAAGAGGCAGCCCGGCCTCTGCCTTCAGGGCTCCTGGGGATCCACCCTCAGAGGTCCCAGTTCTAGTCGTCACACACTGTAATTTCTCCCCGGGTCATCTAGAAGTCCTTTGGGCGAAATTAATGCCTTTTTTCAGGGTGCAGGTGCACGCACACACATACATACACATACACTTTTTACATATTTTGAAATTAATTATTTATATATGACTATTTTTTTCCCACCTGACTCCTGGACGGCAGTGTCAGAACTTTCCACCTTGTCTTTAACTTTGTATCTGTACCACCCAGCCTGAGTAACACAGAAGCTTGACACGTATTTGTTAAAATGAAGTTAGGGTGGCTGCCATACCTCTTGGGAGGGGTAAAACATTAAATCACGCACTCTTCAGTCCAAATTTGCTTGTCCTGGACAGGTGCTCTGGGACAGCAGGAGCCCCAGTCCCCTGGGGCTATGAAGCAAGCGCTGGCTGAGAACAAATCCCAGAATGGACAAGGAAGTCCCAAGGGCAGAATCCCAGATACCAGAACTGAGCTGCATTTTACTGCAGATCCCTGCAAGTCCATTTGAAGAGCAAAACTGTTCAAAAATTAGGATTCAAGACAGAAAGTTACAAAACCTAATACCAACTAAGCTCATGGGGGATGATCAAGGCAACGAGTCCCAGGGTGGCTTTCACAATGTGTACCGAGGTCTCACCCTCCCTTCCCACAAGTGTGGGTTCAAGGAGTAGATCTGATTGTTACTGCCGTCCCAAGAAGAGACCTGACACAGAAACGACCGGTACTGCCTGGATACCATTCATGTCTTCTCCAGGACTACCCGGGGGTGCTTATTTTCCTTCCTCCTCCAGCTCAGCTTTCCCAAAAGGAGTTTAAGAATGGTGCCTCTACTGAGTTGAGGGACAAGGGCTATGTGGAGTCTGATAGGATTACTCAGTACTGAACAGGAAAGTAGAAGGATTTTCTCCATGCAACATAAAGAAACAAGATTGAGCTCTGAATAAATCAAAACCATAAAGAGTTTGTTTTAGAAACACAGGGGACAATTTCTGAGAAAGGGGAATATAGGGTTGTTGTTCTTATCTCTATGGTTCATTGTGGAATTTCTGGATTCTGTTTCTATTCATTTATTTATTGGGTATTAAGTAGTCGAGGGCTTACTATGTGCCCAACACTGTTCATATATCATCTTACTAAATTTTCCTGTTAGATCTATGTGTTAGATATTATCATGTCTACTTCCTAGATAGGGACATTGAAACAGACAAATTAAAGTACCCAGGATCACATACCTAATAACCAGCAAAGCCATATTCAGCCCTAGTTGAGTCCAAAACCCTTGTATTTTCCAGTATTCCGGGCCTCTGCTTTGTCCCACAATCTACCTCCCCTGATTAAATGAGTTTTTTCCGAGGACTAACCAGGTACTGAATATTGTGCTCCTTCATGTGGGAGTAACAAAAGAAGTAGAAGGCCCGGACCCCTAGCCTCAAGGGCATCATCAATAATGAAGAGATAAAATAATCAACAAATGCTAATTACTTGAATTATAGCTCTAGCCTGAGACTAAGAGGTCTACCTCCCTTCGTCTGATCTGAGATATGAAGATAAGTCAAATGCATTGGGCCCCACTCAAGACGAAGACTGAAAGGGCCTCATCATGCCACCTGGAGGAACCTGAAAGTTACTCAGTGTACACAAAATTACCATTCAGGGCTAAACATTTTGGTTTTGACCATTTTTTTCCTGTAGAATTTTAAAATCAAAAAATTAAAAATAAATGATAGATAGATAGATAGATAGATAGATAGATAGATAGATAGATAGACAGATAAAATCCAGGAATTAGGAAAGCCTTCTTCCATTTGTTGGGAAACCAAGGTACACAAGAAGTAAATTTAAGTTCGTTAATTTTTCTTCTACAAGGTATTAACATCAGGATCTTAGGGTAAAACTGGAAAAAATAAAGCTCATACACTGAAAGAAATACAGTTAAGGAACTTATACCAAGAATGAATCTGTATATGTAATAGAACCTGAATCATGGTACAAAGCCAGGCATTTTAAATTCAACAACTATTTATTGACTGCTTTGCCGTGAAGCCCATACTTACAAAGTCCAAATGCCTTATAATAGGCTATCAGAGCCTTCAAGGTCTGGTTGCAGTCTAACCTCCAGCCTCACTTAGACCCTCTTCCTAAAACACAGCCTGCGGCCCAGCCCGGGGCTACTTCATCCCATGCTCTTCTGGACTGTTGGGCCTTCAAGCATACTGCTCCTTCTGCCTGAGCTGATCTCCCCCATTCCCCATCTAGTGATTCATCCTCCTAAACATTCTGTATTACCCCCTCACTGATGTTTTCCCCCACCCTTACAGGAAATGTCCTTTTTCTACCCCCACAATCCTTAGGGTGTGACCAAAGTAGCAAAGAGTTCTGGATTGAGCCCAGGCTGAGCCCACAGGTGGGAATCAGGTATGTTTGGGGATATCTAATGAACAAGTGGTGCAGGACCTTCTTGGGTTAGAATTTCTCCTAAGGGAAGACAGAATCAGACAAAACAGCCTTCATCGTTGGGGCAGGAGTCACCAAGCAAGGTAGGATAGCTATGTCAACCCAAGCCCCTGATGGACTCGTGTCTGTATCTCAAGGAAAAGATGAGTAAAATCTAAAAGTTCTGTTCCCTCGTAAACCTCTGTGAGACGCTGGGGGACAACTGTCTTGGGTTGCTCTATCAATGCATGCTTAGTGGCATCTGCACCACAGGCTACAGTTGAAGAAGCATCTATGGCCAAAGAAGGCAGAGGTGAGGATGACATCTATAGAGGGGTGGCATCCAGCAGCAGGCAGCAGAGCCCAGAGGTCAAAGCTCACCTAGTGGCCAATGCAGAACCAGAAGAAAGTGAGAAATAATGAGTAGATACCCCATTAGCCGACCCAACATAGGTGTGAGCATACAGGGGACAGTTGAGGAGCCTCAGGAATGCCAGGAAGGGGCTTTCTACAAAGCTGAGAACAGAACAGAAAATGGTGACATATAAGATAAATCGGTATAGCATTTATCAACTTATTTTGGTGTTGAATGAGTATCTCCCACCCTGCCCCTTTTAGGCCGAAAAAGTCACAGAGGTCAAGAAGGGAGTGATTCTGCCTAAGTCCTTTGTACCCCCCCAAGAGAGACTTGTACATCTGACACATACTGCCTAATATTCAAGACATGGACGGATGGATGGATGGATGGATGGACGGATGGACGAATGGTTAGAGACACTGTTAGGGGCACTGAGCTTACCTCAGGAAGAGTGAGCCACATGAACATGAGTCCAGAGATGGGAATGAGGAGAAAACACCAGTATGACACAAAAGTGAATACCAGGAAGTAGTGAGAAATTAAGTCCGAGAAGTAAGGTAAGGCCTGTCAACAGAGAGCCTTGAAAAGCAGAGGGGTTTAGACTTGGAGTAACATGGCACTCAAAGGTATTCAGAGCCAGAGCTTATATGTCTACATACCAACCAGTTTGTGGTCAGTAGGGGGAAAAAAATGTAACTTCAGTCAAACACTTGGTTTCTTAGGTTCTCTATGATGTTAAATGACCAGCTGAAAATCTGTTCTCAACCAGTTAATTTACTTAGTTTTCAGATTTTCAGGTTTGGTTTGACGGAATATTTTGAGGACAGGGTGCAAGTTTGTTTCTCATTGCTTTACTTGTACAAATATCATGTTAAGGCTGTTCTATGGATGACCACACTGAAGATCAGTGAAATGAAAGGAACTTTCAGTAAGGCTTGGCAACAAAGAGACTCCCAAATACTCTGGACCAAGAGTCTTCACAACTTTGCTGCTCCCTTCATGGGCACACTTGAGTGAGTAGCCTGTCTCCACTAGACTTTCTGTGTAGCTCGCACAGCCTCCTATAACTGAATTACTCTGTTTCTAGCTTCACTCTCTTCACAAGCCCCCAGGTACCGAAGTCACCAGTGAGACATTAAGATTTTTCAGAAATACCACACTTCCTTAGAATCTGCTTTGAGCTCCAAAAGACTCCTCTGCAATCTGCTTTATTCTGTTCCTTATTTGGCCTGTGAGCAAAATCTGGTAGGGTTGAAGAAGAGAGAAGAGGTCGGGGCAGGGGGTAGGAGAGGAGGACAGTTTTGTTTCATTTTGAGTTGGGCAGCCCACTTAACCTCAGTTTCCCTGTCCTGGGAGGGAGCTGATTTAAAGATACTTATTGGGAGATTTTACTTCTAAATTCCTTTAAAAATCTCTTAAAATCAGGGGCACCTGGGTGGCTCAGTCGGTTAAACATCTACCTTCAGCTCAGGTCACGATCTCAGAGCCTCAGGATCCAGCCCCAGGTGTCCGCCCTTCGGCTCCCTTCTCAGCGGGAAGTCCGATTCCCGCTCCCCCTCCCTCTTCCATTCCCCCTCCCCCCTCTCCTTGCTCTCCCCCTCCCTCTTCCCCTACTGGTGCCCTCTCTCTAATAAAAAAAAAAAAATCTTAAAAAAAATAAATAAATCTCTGAATTTTTGGCAAAGAGAAGAAAGAAGGGATGGAAGGAAGGAAGGAAGGAAGGAAGGAAGGAAGGAAGGAAGGAAGGAAGGAAGGAAGGAAAAAAAAGTCCCATGGTTTTAGGCCTTCTTTTTGCCCCTATGGAGACAGCTCCCAAATATTTCATGACCACTGAACATCTGCCCCACCTGTTACACACGCCCTTCAAATTGGCTCAGAATTTTATTATATTTTCAACTAATAAAATTCTCATTATTCACAGAACACACTCTCCAGGTAAAGCACGCATGGCCTGAACTCCACTTTTGAAACTTGCTTGTTGTAGGTAGGTGTGCCATTAGCTGATTTTATTTTATAGATGGCTTCCTTTTTCCAAAACAGATGTTCCCAATGTCTTGTCTCCAAGACAAAGTGCCAAAGGCCCAGTCTTCATAGCCATTTAATGGGAGCCAGTGAGAACGTGCACCATGAAAAAAGGCAATATACACCTAAATGCAGATCCTGGACAGAATTTTTAAGATAATTCAATTATTATGATAATGACTTGATGGTCCTATTTCTAAAGGGGGAAAATAAAAATTTTTTAGGTACTTTTATGGTCATATATTATTACACTAGTGAGAAATGGCCTTTTTATCCAGGTATCTGTACCTGATCATAGTAATGACAATAATAATGTTATATTTTTATAGACCTCAAATTCCAAAGGCCCTTAAGCACTTCATATCATCATCATTATTATTATTGTAACTCACAGTTAATTATACACAGTCTGGGCATGCAAGAAAAATCTCTTGTCTATGATCTGATTGATTCATAATGGTAAGGTCAGTGGTTCAAATCCTGGGAAGGGTGCTCGTGGGCAAAGGTGGTTGCTGCTTCACAAATGCTGCACACTGGCAGGAATGGAGCTAGTGGTCTCATAGGGAGGGGAAGGTTGCTGTTATCAATGTTGCTGCCATAGCTTGGGCCTAGAGACAAACCTTCAGCAGAACTGGCCTGAGATGGTTGGTGTCCATTTGGTTTGGATTCTCTGAGACTGTCCCAATCTCAAATACTTTTCTCTTTTGACAGTATATCAGTTTGGTAGGGCTACCGTAACAAAACATCAGAGACTTGGTGGATTAAATAACAGAAATTTATTTCCCCACAGTTCTAAAAGCTAGATGTCCAACATTAAAGTGTTAGCAGAGCTGGTTTCCTCTGAGGCCTCGATTCTTGGCTTCTCTCTGTGTCTTTGCATGATCTTCCCTCTGTACAGGTCTGTGTCCTAATCTCCTCTTCTTATAAGGACACCAGCCATATTAGATTACAGCCCACCTTAATGGCCTCATTCTAACTTAGTTCACCTCTTTAAAGACCCTATTTCCAAATGCAGTTACATTCTGAGGTCCCAAGGGTTAGGACTTGAACACTTGAATTTCGTGGGGGACACAATTCAGCCCATAGCAGAAAGTATCCCAATTTTGGGTTCAGAAAATATGTATCATGATTATGATCCACATAGTGTCTTCCACCCAATCTTCAGCCAAAATATGGCATTCTACTTAGGGAGGCCAGAGGTAGAACTCCTCCCTCTGATTTTCCCATGGCTTTTTTGCCATGGTTCCCATTCAATGTCAAGCCCAAAGTCACCTTCTTAAAGAGACCTTCTCTGACTCTGGAAACTAACACTGTTGTGCACTCCACCCCCCAACCACATCACCCTTTTTTCATAGCACTTATCACTATCTAAAACTGCCTTGTTCATTTATTCGTTTACTTTACACAGTTTGTCTTCGCCACTAGATTTTAAATTCCAAGGCAGAGAAAGAAAGCTTATCAGTATTTATAGTTGTATCCCAGGGCTGAGGGAAGAACTTAGCACATAGTAGGGTCTGAAATATGTTTTGTAGGCATTAAAGGGCAGCAAGAATAGAAATGATAAAAATGATAAAAAGTGGATATAGTGTACCTGGGGAAAGGTTAGCAGGCTATTTTCCCAATAGTTTTCCAGAATGGCCTTTGTTCCCTGGTAAATGTACCAAGCCCCAGTCATGAAGGCTCAGAGGTCAGGCTTTGTTAGCACCCAAAAGATAAATCACTCAGAGGAGGACCTACATCATATCAAGCTTACCAAGGTGATACACTGAAGAGGATGCCATTTTAGTAATTCACTCTGAGGAATAACTGTCCCGAGGACTGGATACTTAAAGAACAATGTGACCAACACATCCTTCCCATATAGGTAGGCCTATAGAGGCCAAACATAATCAAAAGGTGATATAGTGTAGCTGGACTCCAAAAAAGCAGTCTGAATAACTGAGTATTTAATCACATCTAGCTAAATATTCTGATCTTACAGCAGGAATGGTGTTGTCAATGGCACTGGAGTGGCAAAGGCTCCTGGTCAGTGCTTGCAGGGGCAATGGCAGCATTTGCTTCAAGGATTTTCCCTTTTCTAGGTTTCTGGGGGTTGGCCAATCCATTGATGCATTCTCATCGATGCATTCTTGTGGTGGGTATGTTAATACATTCAGTCCCTCACAGTCAAGTCTTGGCCTATCTGCCTGTTGGAAGAGAATGCCCTCATCCCTGCCCCGATCTATGTCAAAAACTTAGCTCTCAGAGGGCAATCACTTCCTTCATTCCAAGCCCTGGCAAAACCAGAAATATAAAAACAATATGTAGTCAGCATTTATTCACTCAAAAATATGTATCGAGCACCTTCTTTCTATGTGACAAGTAATGGGAACAGTGATGAACAAGATGAAGATCTCTCTTTTCAAAGTGCTTTCTTTCTGTTGGGGAAAAAAAAACAATAAACAAGCAAACAAATAGCAAGAAAGTATCAGGGAGTGATATATGCTATAATGAAAATCAAAATAGGGTAATATAAAAAATGATCTCCCTTCTGAACAGAGGGAACAAAGAAGTTGGAAACAATGACAAGGAAACAACATGGATACAGATCTAGAGGAAGAACATCCCCAGAAGAGGACAAAGCAAGTATAAAAGCCCCACAGCAGAGCATACTCAGGGGCAACAAGCTTTTTTTTTTTTTTTAAGATTTTATTTATGTATTTGAGGGACAGAGAGAGCATGAGTGGCAGGGGGTGGAGGGCAGAGGGAGAGGGAGAGGGAGAAGCAGATTCCCCGCTGAGTGGGAATTCCCACATGGAACTTAATCCCAGGACCCCAGGATCATGACCTGAGCAGAAGGCAGAAACTTAACTGACTGAGCCACCCAGGTGCCCCCAGCAGCAACAAGCTTAAAGGAGAAGAACGGTGGGAGGGGGAACCACAGCAGAGTGTGCAGAGGAAGAAGGGCGCGTGAGGAGGCTGGGGACACACAGAAGCCAGACCACTCTGGCCTGGTAGCAGGGATGCAGTGGGAAGCTGCTGGAGGGTTTTGACGAGGGGAGACCTACAATTTACATTTTAAAAATATCAGTCTGGGTACTGTGTAGAGAATGGACAATAGAGGACAAGGACAGAAGTAGAGACCAGTTAGGTGGCCACTACCGTAGTACAGGAGAGAAACGATGATGGTACAGACCAGGTAGCAGCAGTGAAAATGAAGAGAAATGGGCTGATTCAGATCTGCTTGGGAGGCAGAGCTGACAGTTAGGTCTGAGGTACCTGTTAGACAAGTGGAGAGGCACAGCTAGTCATTGGAGGGAAGAGCCCAGAGTTAAAGGGAGCATTTAAAACTAGAAATACAAATTCTGGAGTCATCAGCATGTATGCTGTAATTAAAGGTGTCTGCCTGGACAGAATCACCCAGGAATAGAGTACAGATTGAGAAGAGAACCCTAGTAGAGTCTAACCTTCCCATTCGAGAAGGCAGAGCCAGCAAAGGATTTCAGGAAGAAGTGGACAAGAAATAGGTAGGAGAAGACCAAAAGAATGAGGGGTCACGGAAGCCAAGAGAAGAAAATGTTCAAAGTGAGGGCATGGTTAACTGGCTGGAGTATTTATAAGAAATTTAGTAAGATGATGACAGAGATGCAATACTGAGATCAGCAATAAACTTGAAAAGAGCAGTTTGGGTTTCATAGTGAGGCTGGAACCCAACTGAGGTGGGTGGAGGACAAAAAGGTATGGCAGGGAAGTATAAACAGTCATTATAGACAGATTTTTCTTGGTTTGTTGAGAAAGAGCAGAGAAATTGTAGGAAGAAGTAGCCTCAAGAGGCAGATATAGTTTTAAGAGGTAAATTTCAAGAGTATGTTTCTGGCTGATTAAGAATGATCCCCTAAAGAGGGAGAAGTCACGGAGCAGGTCTTGAGAAGGCCAAAGAGATGAGAGCTGAAGCACAGGGGAAGGATTGGACTTCGTTAGGAGCATGGACTCATGACCCAACAGGAGGGAAGGCAGAGCACAGCCGAAGACACAGGAAAGTAGACAGAGAAGAGGAGGTATGTGTAAGATTTCTACTATCTTCCCTGCAAATTATGAGACCAAGTTGCCAGTGAAAAAGAGGTAGGAGGCAAAGGACATGGAGGAGGCTTGAGTAGAGAGCAGTGAAATGGCTATGCACTGCAGAAGCTGCATCTGTGATCTGGGCTCATGAATTTAGAAAGAGCCCCAGATAGCACCAAATTCATGCTCACTAGTGACTGCGGTAGCTCAGGAGAAGGAAAGAGAACAATGAGCTGAGGCTGTCAGGGAAGGCTTCATGGAAGAGGTGCCACTTAATGAATAGGTAGGACTCAGATCCACAGGCCCGGCCCTCTGGGTGAAAAGAACAGTAAGAACAAAGAACAAAAGTAGAGATGAACACAAAAGACCAGTCAGGCTACAGGGGAGCAAGGGGAGGTAAAGACAGCACAGAGGGCCTTATGGAATAGTGGAAGGTTCTGAAGAAAGGGCAAACAGCAAGATTAAAGCAGGATTTCAGAAGATTAGCACAGCATTGGTAAGTAGAATAGGCTGGAAGGTACTTTCTGGCCAAAAGGAGTGGCCACCGTAAGCCCAGAAGACCAGGATTGACTAATTAGAGGTGGGTACAAAGAGGATACAGATGCCTGTTCTGAGGATGACACCTTCATCCATTCAATTCTTCCTTGAAGATTTTACATGCCTGTTGGGGAACATGAGAAGCTGAAAATATTTTCCAAGATTTTGTCTCTTAGGTGAGTCAATTCTAATGCCCATTCTCCCTGAGGAAAACAGTCCACCCACTGAATGTTCTTGGCCAAACAATGTGGCAATAGTGGTGGTAGCCACTGATAGGCTGAGTGCTTGAAATACACCAGCAGTGTGCAAAGCCTGCATATATGCCTTACTTCACTCAATCCTCTGAAGCAGATGCTTTTACTATTCCCATTTACAAACAAGAAAACTGTGTCACAGAGCAGTTGTCACATGGCAGCTTTGTCACCCAGCAAGAAAAGGGGGGGAGTCAGGTTCAAACCGGGCCTAAAGTGTGGGTCGTGGAACCACTGCCCACAAGGTCCTTGACCAGACAAAAGACTTGTAAAGGGAAACACCACAGATGGGAAAAACCATAGCCCCCAAGCTCAGCAGGAAGTAGGGCCCAAATTGCTTGTGGCCAAACTGAAATGTCCAGGATGTGCATGGGGCTGATCACAGACTGTGGGCCTCTCCCATGAGGCCAGGTGGAGATCTGTCAGCTGCAGAGGCCCAAAGAGAAAAGCAGAAAGAAAAAAGGAAGCATCAAAAGTTAGACCAATATACAAACCTCAGTGTTTCCTCATTATAAACCACCTTCTCCCCAGAATCATTCCACAGGAAAGCATCAAATTAAGGACTTCTTGTGCTACCCTGATACTCAGTTTCTAAAGAGATTGTAATTTACTGATAAGGAATGGAAATACAATATGTATCCTCTGGGGGTTAAAAGACTTAAATTTTTGTTTCTTGGTTTCTTTTCTGTGATTTTACCTATTTCTTCCACGTTCGGCTCCTGAGCCACCAATGGCTGAAGAAGATATCAGTATGTCAAGGACACACTGCAGAGCCTTCCTAGAATATGTAACTGATAAATGTACTTATGTTAGTTGTTATCACTCTGGAGCCAGCAAGCTTGAGGGTAGGTACATAAAGTCAGATCATTCCCAAATACATTCAGAGAAAGAGAAGATGGAATGGAAGAGTTTATTTTGTTTCTCCTAGTAGGTCAGTTTTAGAAACACAAAGTGCTCTGGGGTCACTTGGAAAATAAAGAAAACAGAATGTATCCGACTGCTGCCCAGGCTGGGGAAGCAAATCCCCAAATCGCACAGAACTAGGAAGGATTTGGTTTCATTAAAAGCAGCCACCGGCATTTGGCCCCTGAAGATGAAAGCAAAAGCCCCTTAACAGGCTCGAACACGAGCTGAATTTCCGGACAAGTCCCTAGGGTGCCAGGATTGTTTCAAAGGAAGGCATGAATGTCTACATCTTCCCAGAGATTTGAAAAAGCAGGGCAGTTCCTAATACATTTCTCCCAATCTTATAGAAGAGAACAGGAGATGAAGAACCAACATGTCAGGTGCTGCAGAGACTCTATGGTTTAATACTCACAACAACCACATACATGTTACTATTTCCAATTTACTGATGAGAACACTGAGGCCTCAGGGAGGTTTAGTGGCACGCCGAAGTCTGCATAATAAATAGCAGTCCCAGAAATCCAACGGAAGTCTTTCTAACATCAAAGTCCACGTTCTTTCAACCACTTTAACAAAAAAATTTGTGTTTCCAAGTCAGTGGGCCAGATTCTCACCAGGCCTACCTGTATGTCATCACATATCAGGCCCCCTTAGCCTTTTACTTTGAGTCCACCAAAGTTCACATTCTGCTCCAGCCTAGAATAGCCAATTACCAACAGCTTATGACCCAGGCTCAATGTCTGGGTGAGGATGCTCATTTTCTAATTTGGGTTTTCATACCAGCCTTCCTCCAGAAAAGACAGAAATTGGCTATGCAGGCTCTGTAAGACTCCACAGTTAACAAAAGAAGTCAAAAAAGAAGCTAAGAAAAGTGCATGCTCTAATGATATATGCTTTTATGTCTGATAGGCCACAGATCCAAGGTTCTAAGCCTTCTAGCACTGATCTAAAAAAGGGAGGAAGGAAGGAAAGGAGGAAAGAAAGAAGAATGGAATGAAGGAAGTAAAGGAGGGAGGGAAGGAGGGAAAAATAACTTCTCAGATTCTCTATGTCCACAAAATTAAAAAGCAAAACACCAAATAACAACACAATCTGCAACATCCTTATAATAATAGACTAAAGACATACTGCATAAAGCTATTTTGTAAATCAGCTCCCACAGAACATTTTGATAAAAGCAGTTCTATAGGGTGTTGGGGCAATGCTGTCTCCGAAACACACTGCTTGGCTCTCTGCTGAGAACAGTCAGTGTCTCAGTTTCAGAAGGCTCAGACCACACTCTCTTCCAGGGGACATCTCATTCCTGCTCTTGGTCACAAGAGAATGTGCATGGACTCCTGCAGGCCTACCCCGAGAGAAAAACATTGGCCTGCTGGAAGTTAGATATCAGCCCCATAGTTTCACGTCCAAGGTGATTTTGAGAGTATACCTAAAGAACCAAAGTCACAACTAAGCAGGTAAAAGCACCTTCCTTCCCTTCAGGAGCAGCTCTGGTCCTGAAGTTTCTACCGAAAACACTAGTGCCCGCCAATACCTAGATTCTAGTTTAAAGGGTTCCAGAAATTTGATTTTTTTTCCCTCAACATTCTGTTCTTGTAAGAGTTCCTGAATCCCAAGGAGGAATCTAGTTTGTCAGAAGACTTCTAGTCTGAGTTTGCAGACCCAGTTTAACTCACACACAACCTTCATTTCTTGCTCTAAAATTACACACCCTTCTCCCTCTCACTAAACCCTAGCTGGGACAGCAAGGAAACAAAGAGACACCCTTGCTGTCCCTCCTGTGGCCTCAGGCGCAACCTCTCCACTGAGTGGGGCTAGGCTGGGGAGGTGCTGGTTTGTGGAGCACTGGGGACGAGGAGTGTCAGCATGCATGACTCCTCGCACCTGTTGTCAGACAAGGCTTAACAGAACCCTCTCCTAGTTTGGCTCTACTTTGTGGTGTGCACTTCAAGAGGTGAATCCAAGTGCCTTTTCCAGCCAGGGTTTCTGAGTGTCTCCATGCTAAGAGGTGAAGCACTTGACATTTGGCTGCCATGCTGTTGTGAGCACGTCTGATTCTGCACAAGGCATGTGGAAATCAGAATGTACCTGTCACAGGTGTCAACCTCTGTCTGACGGGTACAGATCTGGAGAGTGGTCACAACTACCTGATTCTCGTTGCAAATATCTTCCTTGTGACCTTTTATCTTCAGATGGGCAAGCACCAGCCTTTACATGCTAATGTGTCCCTTTATATTCCATGGGTTTCCTTCTAGCTCTATGGCTGTATGATGGGAATTCATGAGAGACAGAAATGGGGTAAGAGCTGCTCTCACTAAGATCACATGAAGCAGGCTTAGAAATGGCACTGACCTTCTCTGGCCAATAGGATACCAATGGAAAGGTACAACTTATATAATAAATTAACATGCGAATCCTTTATGCATTTAAGAATTTATGATTCAGGGTGACTGGATGGCTCAGTCAGTGTCTGCCTTTGGCTCCAGGTCGTGATCCTGGGGTCGTGATCCTGGGGTCCTGGGCTCAAGCCCTGTGTCAGGCTCCCTGCTCAGCAGGGAGTCGGCTTCTCCCTCTGCCCCTCCCCCCAGCTTGTGAGCACGTGTGTGAGCGCTCTCTCTCTCTCTCAAATAAATAAACTTAAATAAATAAAATCTTTTTAAAAAAATATATGATTCAATACCACTTAACATTCTAATTTATTTTATTATTTATTTAGGTGTCCCTGCCTCATTTGACAAAGGATTACAAATAGCTATTTCATTCTGGAGAGCACAGGCAATTCTCCTACTGTATTAAGTGTTCATAATACACATTGGACATAATCAACTGATTACTTTTTAGGGGGCACAACTTTTCTTTTTTTCTTTTTTTTTTAAAGATTTTATTTATTTATTTCACAGAGGGAGATAGCAAGAGCAGGAACACAAGCAGGGGGAGTGGGAGAGGGAGAAGCAGGTTTCCCGCTGAGCAGGGAGCCCAATGTGGGGCTCGATCCCAGGACCCTGGGATCATGACCCAAGCTAAAGGCAGATGCTTAACGACTGAGCCACCCAGGTGCCCCTAGGGGGCACAACTTTTCATTAAGCATACCGCCATTAGTAATAACAGTTGGTTGAGTGGCTGGCTACTCAAACGGCACCATGTTCTTTCTTTAATGAATGGTGGCCAGAAATTTGTTAGTCTTACAAATGCTCAGAATTTTCTCAATGAGTTTTTGAGGAGGGGTTTCAATTGTGATTCACTATATTATAACCTTGGCTTATCAAAACAAAATTTATTTACAACCATTAAAATTTTTACTTATATTTCTAACCAAAAAATTACTCTACATATTTTTGTACATCCAAAACTCTCCAACCCCAACCTTCACAGATGAACACAGAGTCACAACCAATATCTGCTCACCTAGAGCAGAAACCACTGAAGCCACAAACTGGAAGAAATACCCAAATGGTAACTTTAACAAACCACTGGAGGCTAAATGTAAACTAGCAGGAGAGTGAGTCCTAGTGGGATCCTTATGCTTTTGCGGGTTTTACCTCTAGGAAAAAAGTGAAGAGCCAAGAAAGATCTCCTCACAGCTCTGGGAGAAGCAGGAAAAGTGCAACCACTTGAAACACCTCAAGAGCATTCTCCATAACAAAGGCCTATTCTCTAGTAAAAAGACTGCCTTATCCCATACAGAACTTTATCCCTTATAGGGGAAAGTTCAATTATTAAACACCAGCACTCTCTAGCCTTCCTGTCTCACCTAAGTGGGGAAGAAACTAAAAAGCTTGTAGAAGTCACAGCTCAGACACAGGTCCACTAAAAGACTACGATTTTATCATAAAATTACAGAATACCTTCCCTCCCCCACATGTTGCCACCACATCAAAAGGACTCCAATATAACAGTGGATTACTGTTGAAAGAGCTACAAGGTTCAGACTCTATTTAAGGAGGAATTCTAAAGGAAGCCCAAAGAAAATAAAAGAGACAAACACAAGGACACCAGAGGAATTTGAAGCTCCTGGCATGTAAAGCTACAGCACACACTAAACACTGCCCAACTCCAAGCTAGATTAACTTAAAATCTCACACAAGGCCTCTTACCCAAGTTGTTATTACCCAATACATTATGCCCAGCTTTCAACAGAAAATGTAAGATACACTTTAAAAAAAAGCAGTCTGAAGAAATAAAGCAAGAATCACGATCAGACCTAGAAATGACACAAACTGTGGAAATACCAAAGAATCAAAAATAACTATGACTGGGGCGACCAGGTGGCTCAGCTGGTTGAGTGTCCAACTCTTGGTTTTGGCTCAGGTCATGATCTCAGGGACCTGGGATCAGGCTCCACACTCAGCGGAGAGTCTGCTTGAGGTTTCTCTCTCTCCCCCCCACCACTCCCCACTGCTCACACACATGCTCTCTCTAAAATAAGTAAATAAATCCTTAAAAAAAAACAACTATGATTGATATTTTACGGGCTCCAATGGAAAAAGTAAACAACATATAAGAACAGATGGAAAAGGTAAGCAAAGAGATGGAATCTCTAAAAGAGAATAAAAAATAAGTGCTACAAATAAAAGTAATGAACAGAAATGAAGAATGCCTCTAATGGGCTCATCATGAGACTGGATATGGCTGAGCAAAAAATCTGTGAGCTTGAGGATATGTCAACAGAAACCCCAGACTGAAATAAAAGAAAATAAATAATGATAAAAACAACATCCAAAAGCTGTGCAGCAGTTTCAAGACTCATACAACAATATGCATACTTGAAATATCAGAAGGGGAAGAAAGAGAGAATGAAACAGAAGAAATATCTGAAGTAATAATGGTCAAGAAGTTCACAGAATGAATGACTAAACTACAGATCCAGAAACCTCAGCAAACACAAACAGGATAAATGCCCAAGAAACTCCACATTTAGATCTATCATATTCAAATTGAAGGAAACCAAAAACAATAGGGAAAAAATCTTTGTAAAAAGCCTTACCTACAGAGAAACAAGGATAAAAGTTAAAAGAGTTACTTACATCAGACTTCTCACAGAAGCCAGGTAAGCAAGAAAATGGAGGGAAATGTTGAAAGTGGTGAAAGAAAACCATCAACCTGGAATTATACGTCTGACGAAATTTTCCTTCAAAAGTGAAGGACAGAGGTGTCTAGGTGGCTCAGTCGGCTAAGTGTCTGCCTTCCGCTCGGGTCCTGATCCCAAGGTTCTGGGATCGGGCCCTGTCAGGCTCCCTGTTTGGCAGGGAGTCTGTTTCTCCCTCTCTCTCTTTCTCTCCCTCGTCCCTGCTCATACTCTTGCTCTCTCCCTCTTTCTCAAATGAATAAATTTAAAAAAAAAAAAGTGAAGGAGAAATAAGACTCCCAGACAAACAAAAAATGAGAGAATTCATTGCCAGACCTGCCCTGTAGGAAATGCTAAGAGAAATTCTTCAAGGAGAAGAAAAATTATATAGGTCAGAAAGTCAGATCTATATAAAGGAAGAGTATAAAAGAAGGAATAAATGAAAGTAAGGTATTTTTATTTTTCTTATTCTTAACTGATCCAAAATATAACCATTTGTTTGAACAAATAATTGTAACAATGAATTGGGTGATTGTAGCATATGGACTAGTGAAATAAATAACAGCAATGTCATAAGGGACAGGAGGGAAGAATCAGGAATACTCTATTATGCAGTACCTGCACTACACATGAAGTGGCATAATGTTATTTGAGGTTAAATTTAGTTGTAAACATGTATTGTAAACTCTAGGGAAAAAATTTTTAAAGAAGTATAATTGATAAGAGAATAAAATGAGTTATATAAATTGTGTATAATCAAAACAAAAAATTAGGGCAGAAAAGGCAGGGGGAAGAAAAACAATAAACACAGGCAACAAACAGAAGTCAATCCAACTCTATCAATAATTACTTTAAATGTGAATATTCATCTAAAATATACCAATTAAAAAACAGAGACTATCGGGCACCTGGGTGGCTCAGTTGGTTAAGCAACTGCCTTCGGCTCAGGTCATGATCCTGGAGTCCATGGATCGAGTCCCACATCGGGCTCCCTGCTTGGCAGGGAGTCTGCTTCCCCCTCTGACCCTCTTCCCTCTCGTGCTCTCTATCTCTCTCATTCTCTCTCTCTCAAATAAATCTTTAAAATATATATATTAAAAAAAAACAGAGACTATCAAAGTAGACTCTTTTTAAAAAAACACAAAACTGTAGGTTCTCTACAACAAAACCCACTTGTAATATAAAAACTCAGGCAGGTTAAAAGTAAACACTAATAAAAAACAAAGCTGAGCTGCTTCAAACAAAGCAGACCTCAGAACAAGGAAAATTATCAGGAATTAAGAGGACATTACATAGTGATAATGGAGTTAATTCTCCAAGAAGATGTAACAATCCTTAGCATTTATGTACCTAACAACAGACTGTCAAAATACATGAGGCAAAAACTGACAGAATCACAAAGAGAAAAAGACAAACCAAGTATTATAGTTGGAGACTTCAACACCTCTTTTTAACTTGATAGATCAAGCAACCAGAAAATAAGGATAGAGTTGACCTGAATAATACTATAATCAACGTGATCTAATTGACATTTACAGAATTCCTGACTCCAAAACATCAGAATACACATTCTTCTCAAGTTCACATGAATCATTCACCAAGAAAGATCACTTTCTGGACGATTAAACATACCTTCACAAATCTGAAAAAATAGAAACCATATAAAATATGTTCTCAGACGATAATATAGTTAAACTGGAAATCAAAGAAGAAACCCAGAAAATCCACAAATATTAGGAATTTAAACAACTCACCTCTAAATAACACATGGCTCAAAGAGGAAGTCTCAAGATAAATTAAAACATATTTTGATCCAAACGAAAATGAAAATACAGTTTATCAAAATTTGTGGGTTGCAGCAAAAGCAATGCTTACAGGCAAACTTGTGGCACAGAATGCACATATTAGAAAAGAAGAAAGATCTAAAATCAACAATGTAAGCTTTCACCTTAAGAAACTGCAGAATGAAGAATGACTTAAGCCTAAAGCAATCAGAAGAGAAACAAGGAAAATTAGAGCAGAAATCAATGAAACTGAAAACAAACAAACAAGCTGGTTCTTTAAAAATACTAATAAAACTAATAAACCTATAGCTTAGGTTAACAAAGAAAACAGGAGACAAGACACAAAATGCCAATAACAGAAATAAAAGCAGAGTTATTACTACTAATACCAGGGCATTAAAACGATAATAGAGGATTACTATGAGTAATTCTATGCCAACAAATTTGATAACTTAGATAAAACAGAACAATCCTTAAAAGATACAAACTAAAAAAATCCACATAAGGAGAAACACATAATTGGGATAGCCCCATGTTTACTGAATACATTGTTAATATCTTCCCAAAAAAGAAAGCAGTATGCCTTGATGGTTTCACTGGTGAATTTCATCAAACCTTTAAAAAATATATATACCAATTTCCCACAATCTTTAAAGAAAACAGAGGCAGAGGGAAAACATCCTAACTCATTCTGTGAAGCCAGCATTACCCTAATACCAAAACTAAATAAAGACATTACAAGAAAGGAAAACTAAAGGTCAATATCACTCATAAACTACATGCAAAAATTCTCAATAAGATATTAGCAAATATTCAACAATGTATAAAGATAATACACCATAACCAAGTAGGATCTATTCCAGGTATGCAAGGCTGGTCCAACATTCAAGAATCAATCAATATAATCCTCCATGTCAACAGGCTGTAAAAGAAAACATACAATCTTGTCAATAGATGCGGGAAAAGCATTTGACAAATCCAACACTTGTTCGTGATGAAAGCTCTTAGCGAACTACGAATAAAGGGGAATTGCCTCAACTTGATAAAGAACATCTACAAAAAAACCTACAGCTGCATCACACTCAATGATGAGAAAGTAAATACTTTCCCACTAAGATCACAAACAAGAAAGATGTCTACTCTCACCATTCCATTCAACATCGTACTGGGAGTCCTAGCTAGTACGATAAGACAAGGGAAGGAAATAAAAGGTATACAGATTTGGAAGGAAGAAATAAAACTATCTTTGTTTGCAAGTGACATGACTGCCACTGAAGAAAACCCTTAAAAAGGTAAAAAAAAAAAACTCCTATAACTAATAAAAGAGTACAGCAAAGTTGTTATACAAGCAATACAAAGTAAATATAAAAAACTCAGTTGCTTTTCTATGTAACAGCAATAAACAACCGGGATCTGAAATTTTAAAACAGAAATAAAATATTTACAATAGCATCAAAAATATGAAATAAAAAATCTGACAAAATATGTACAAATTTTATATGCAGAAAACTACAAAACTCTGATAAAAGAAATCAAAGGAAATCTAAATTAATGGACAGATACTCTGTTCATGGATTATGATGTCAATTCTTCCCAACTTGATCAGTAAATAGATTCAACACAATCCAAATCAGAAACAGAGCAACCTATTTTGTAGATATTGACAAAATGAATCTAAAGTTTATTTAAAAAGCCAAAAGGCTTGGAAGACCCAACATAATACTGAAGAATAACAACAAAGTATTCACGATAAAGCTACAGTAATTAAGATAGTGTGGTATTGGAAAAAGAAAAGATATCAAGATCCATAGAACACAACAGAGAGCCCAGAAATTGACCCAAACAAATCTAGTTGACTGATCTTTGAGAAAGGAGCAAAAGTAATTCAATGAAGAAAGTATAGTCTTTTCAACAAATGGCACTGGGATAGTTGTATGTCCATATGCAAAAGAGAAAAAAAAAAAAAAAGAATCCAGACACACCCCTAACACCTTTCACAAAAATTAAATCAAAAATGTATCATACACCTAACTATAAAACACAAAACTATAAAACTTCTAGAAGAAAACATAAGAGGAAATCTAGGTAATCTTAAGTTTAGTAATGAATTTTTACACAGAACACCAAAAAAGCACAGTTTATGAATGAAAAGTTGGACTTTATTAAAATTTAAAATTTCTGCTCTGTGAAAGACACTACTAAGGGGATCAATACACAAGCCGCAGATTGGAAGAAAACATTTACCAAACACGTATCTGATAAAGAGGACTTGTATCCAAAATGTACAAAACCTCTTAAAACTCAACAAGAAAAAAAAATCCAATTTTACATGCGCAAAAGATCTGAACAGATACGTCACCAAAGATACACAGATGGCAAATAAGTGTATGAAAAGCTGCTCAACATCATATGTCATTAGGGAATTTCATATTACAACGAGATACCACTAAACACCTATCAGTATGACTACAGTCAAAAAACTAACAATACCAATGCCAGCAAGGACACAGAGCAACAGGAACTCTCATTCATTATAGACGGGAATACAAAAAGATACAGTCACTTTGGGAGATCGTTTGGCAGTTTCTTACAAGGCTAAACAGAGTCTTCCCATACAATCCAGCAATCATGTTCCTAGGTATTTTCCAAACTAACTTGAAAACTTAGGTCCACACCAAACCTGTATCCAAATATTTTTAACAGCTTTATTCATAATGCCCCAAAACTGGAAGCAACTAAATTGTCCTCAACGTGCAAATGAATAAATTGTGGTATACTGTGGGTATACAATGGAATATTACTCAGCAATAAAAACCACAAAAGGACATGAATGACACTTGGATGCATATTGGTAAATGTAAGAAGCCAGTCTGAAAAGGTTACATACTGCAAATGACTCCAATTTTTAAGACATCCTTGAAAAGGAAAATCTATAGAGACGGTAAAATGATCAGTGGTTGCCAGGAGTTCAGAGAAAGGCCAGAGGGCTAAATAGGTGAAGCACAGAGCATTTTTTAGAGCTGTGAATCTCTCTGTATGATATTGTCAGAGCGGATACATGCCATTATGCATTTGTCAAAATGTATAAACATTTACAGCACAAAGTATGAAACTTAATGTATATAAAATCTTAAATATCATTTAGGAGGTCAGATGATCACAAAGATGAAATACGGACTATGACAAAAGAATCTAACTGTATTATAAATGCATGAAACGGGACGGAGCAAGATGGTGGAGGAGTAGGAGACCTGGATTTCATCTGGTCCCAGGAATTCAGCTGGATAGGGATCAAACCATTCTGAACACCTACGAACTCAACAGGAGATCGAAGAAAGGAATAGCAACAACTCTCTTAACAGAAAAGTGACCACTTTCTGGAAGGTAGGACGTGCAGAGAAGTGAATCCAAGGCGATATTAGGGAGGATAGACTGCCGGGGAGGGGGCCTCTGTCAGTGGCTACCAGCAAGTGATAAAGCAGCGGAGCACAAAATCGAAACTTTTAGAAGTCGGCTCCGCTGAGAGATGTCGCTCCAGTGGCTAAGCGGGGGGTGGAACCATCGCTGTGACAGTGTGGTCTCAGGACCCTCGGGGTCACAGAAAGACCGGGGGTGCCTGAGTGCAGCAGAGCTCCCAGGTATCGGAGCGGGGAAGCCAATTGCAAAGACGGAGCCAAGGAGTGGGCTCTCAGCTCGGGGTTGCCATAAAACGTGATCCGCGGCACAGTTGGGCCACTGCTCCTCCAGCAGGGACCCAACAAGCGGCAGATCCGGGGAGACTCCCCTTCTTCCCCTGGGAGGAGCGGCGTGGGAGTGCAGGGCAGGGATCTACTGGGTTTGGAGACTCCACACGGGGTCGGGTGCCAGAGATAGAAATGCTCTGTCACAGGCCGGGTGAGCACGGAGTGCGGCAGGAGACCGGGGAGACAGAAGTGATTGCCTGCTTTTCTCTGGGGGTGCACTGAGGAGCAGAGCCCCGAGTTCTCAGCTCCTCCGGGGCAGAGATTGGGAGGCCGCCATTTTCACTCTCGTCCTCCAAAGCTGTACGGAAAGTTTGCAGGGAACAAAAGCTCCCGAGAGCAAACCTGAGCAGATTACCTAGCCCGGACCCGACAAGGGCGGGGCAATTCCGCCTCCAGCAAAGACATTTGGGAACCATGGCAATAGGCCCCTCCCCCAGAAGATCAGCAAGAACAGCCAGCCAAGACCAAGTTTACCAATCAATGAGAACGGCAGAACTCCAGAGCTAGGGGAATACTGCACATAGAATCCATTGATTTTTTACCATGATTCTTTAGCCTTTCAAAGTTAATTTTTTTAATTGTCTTCTTTTTTTTTATTTTCCTTTTTCAACCAACATCTTATCAATCCCTTTTTTAAAAAATATTTTTTATTTTTCATTTTTAGAGTCATAATCTATCCCTTCATAGTAGTTACCCTTATTTTTGGTATATATATATAAGTTGTTCTCTCTTTAAATTTTTGAGATACAGTTTCTTCTAACAGATCAAAATATACCCTAAACCTCTAGTGTATGGCTTTGTTCTAGTCGCCTGCCTGATCACATTCTCTCCTTTTTTTTTAATCCTCTTCTTTGTTTTTTCAACCAACTTATCAATTCCTTTTACAAAATCTTTTATAATTTTCATCTTTACAGTCATATTCCATTCCTTCATCCTATTAACCCTTATTTTTGTACATATATAAGTTTTTCTTTCTTTAAAATTTTGGGAGGCACTTTCTTCTAACAGACCAAAATATACCCAAAATCTAGTGTGTGGCACTGATCTATGCATGATCATATTTGACCATATTCTGGTTTTTTTGTTTTTGTTTGTTTTTATCTTTTTCTTTCTTTCCTTTCTTTTCCCCTGGTTTCTCAGGTCTTTTCTGGTTTGTTTAGTGTGTATTTTCTGGGGACATTGTTACCCGGTTAGCATTTTGTTCTCTCATTCATCTATTCTCGTCTGGAAAAAAATGACAAGATGGAAAAAATCACCTCAACAAAAAGAACAAGAGGCAGTACCAACTGCCAGAGACCTAATCAATACGGACATTAGTAAGATGTCGGAACTAGAGTTCAGAATGATGATTTTAAAGATACTAGCTGGGCTTGGAAAAAGCATGGAAGATACTAGAGAAATGCTTTCTGGAGAAATAAAAGAACTAAAATCTAACCAAATCGTAATCAAAAAGGCTATTAATGAGGTGCAATCAAAAATGGAAGCTCTAACTGCTAGGATAAATGAGGCACAAGAGAGAATTAGTGATACAGAAGACCAAATGATGGAAAATAAAGAAGCTGAGAAAAAGAGAGATAATCAACTACTAGATCACGAGGGCAGAATTTGAGAGATAAGTGATACCATAAGATGAAACAACATTAGAATAATTGGGATCCCAGAAGAAGAAGAAAGAGAGAGAGGGGCAGAAGGTATATTGGAGCAAATTATAGCAGAGAACTTCCCTAATTTGGGGAAAGAAACAGGCATCGAAATCCAGGACGCACAGAGAAGCCCTCTCAAAATCAATAAAAATAGGTCAACACCCCGACATCTAATAGTAAAACTTATGAATCTCAGAGACAAAGAGAAAATCCTGAAAGCGGCTCGGGAGAAGAGATCTGTAACCTACAGTGGTAGAAACATTAGATTGGCAACAGACATCCACAGAGACCTGGCAGGCCAGAAAGGACTGGCATGATATATTCAGAGCACTAAATGAGAAAAATATGCAGCCAAGAGTACTATATCCAGCTAGGCTGTCATTGAAAATAGGACAGATAAAAAGCTTCCAGGACAAAGAAAAACTAAAGGAATTTGCAAACATCAAACCAGCCCTCCAAGAAATATTGAAAGGGGTCCTCTAAGCAAAGAGAGAGCCTAAAAGTAACCTAGACCAGAAAGGAACACAGAGAGTATACAGTAACAGTCACCTTACAGGCAATACAATGGCACTAAATTCATATCTTTCAATAGTTACCCCGAATGTAAATGGGCTAAATGCCCCAATCAAAAGACACAGGGTATCAGATTGGATAAATAAACAAGACCCATCGATATGCTATCTCCAAGAGACTCATTTTAGACCCAAAGACACCCCTAGATTGAAAGTGAGGGGGTGGAAAACCATTTACCATGCTAATGGACACCAAAAGAAATCTGGGGTGGCAATCCTCATATCAGACAAATTAGATTTTAAACCAAAGACTATAATAAGAGATGAGGAAGGACACTATATCATACTTAAAGGGTCTCTCCAACAAGAAGATCTAACAGTTATAAATATCTATGCCCCTAATATGGGAGCAGCCACTTAATAACAAAATCAAGAAACACATAGACAACAATACAATAATAGTAGGGGACTATAACAACATCCCCTCACTGAAACGGACAGATCATTGAAGCAAAAGATCAACAAGGAAATAAAGACTTTAAATGACACACTGGACCAAATGGACTTCACAGATATATTCAGAACATTCCATCCCAAAGCAACAGAATACACATTCTTCTCTAGTGCCCATGGAACATTCTCCAGAATAGATCACATCCTAGATCACAAATCAGGTCTCAACCGGTACCAAAAGACCGGGATCATTCCCTGCATATTTTCAGACCACAATGCTTTGAAACTAGAACTCAATCACAAGAGGAAAGTCCGAAAGAACTCAAATACATGGAGGATAAAGAGCATCCTACTAAAGAATGAATGGGTCAACCAGGAAATTAAAGAAGAATTTTAAAAATTCATGAAAACAAATGAAAATGAAAACACAACTGTTCAGAATCTCTGGGATACAGCAAAGGCAGTCCTAAGAGAAAAGTATATAGCAATCCAAGCCTTTCTTAAGAAACAAGAAAGGTCTCAAATACACAACCTAACCCTACACCTAAAGGAGCTGGAGAAATAACAGCAAATAAAGCCTAAACCCAGAAGGAGAAGAGAAATAATAAAGATCAGAGCAGAAATCAATGAACTAGAAACCAAAAGAACAGTAGAACAGATCAACGAAACTAGGAGCTGGTTCTTTGAAAGAATTAACAAGATTGATAAACCCCTGGCCAGACTTATCAAAAAGAAAAGAGAAATGACCCAAATCAACAAAATCATGAATGAAAGAGGAGAGATCACAACCAACACCAAAGAAATACAAATAATTATAAGAACATATTATGAGCAACTCTATGCCAGCAAATTAGATAATCTGGAAGAAATGGATGCATTCCTAGAGATGTACCAACTACCCAAAACTGAACCAGGAAGAAACAGAAAACCTGAACAGACCTATAACCGCTAAGAAAATTGAAGCAGTAATCAAAAATCTCCCAACAAACAAAAGCCCAGGGCCAAATGGCTTCCCAGGGGGAATTCTACCAAACATTTCAAGAAGAATTAATATCTATTCTTCTGAAACTGTTCCAAAAAACAGAAATGGAAGAAAAACTTCCAAACTCGTTTTATGAGGCCACCATTTCCTTGATCCCCAAACCAGACCAAGACCTCATCAAAAAGGAGAATTACAGACCAATATCCCTGATTAACATGGATGCAAAAGTTCTCACCAAAATACTAGCCAATAGGATCCAACAGTTCATTAAAAGGATTATTCACCACGAGCAAATGGGATTAATCCCTGGGCTGCAAGGTTGGTTCAACATCCGCAAATCAATCAATGTGATACAACACATTAACAAAAGAAAGAACAAGAACCATAGGATCCTCTCAACAGATGCAGAAAAAGCATTTGACAAAATACAGCATCAAAACTCTTCAGAGTATAGACATAGAGGGTACATACCTCAATATCATAAAAGTCATCTATGAAAAACCTACAGCAAGTATCATTCTCATTGGGAAAAAACTGAGAGCTTTTCCCCTAAGGTCAGGAACGCAGCAGGGCTGTCCACTATCACCACTGCTATTCAACATAGTATTAGATGTCCTAGCCTCAGCAATCAGACAACAAATAGAAATAAAAGGCATCCAAATCGGCAAAGAAGAAGTCAAATTCTCACTGTTTGCAGATGATATGATACTTTATATGGAAAACCCAAAAGACTCCACCCCAAAACTGCTAGAACTCATACGGGAATTCAGTGAAGCAGCAGGATATAAAATGCACAGAAATCAGTGGCATTCCTATACACCAACAACAAGACAGAAGAAAGAAAAACTAAGGCATCGATCCCATTTACAATTGCACCCAAAACCATAAGATACCTAGGAATAAATCTAACCAAAGGGGCAAAGAATCTGTACTCAGAAAACTATAAAATACTCATGAAAGAAACTGAGGAAGACACAAAGAAATGGAAAAACGTTCCATGCTCATGGGTTGGAAGAACAAATATTGTGAAGATGTCAATGCTACCTATAGCCATGTACACATTCAATACAATCCCCATCAAAATACCAACCACTTTTTTCAAAGAAATGGAACAAATAATCCTAAAATTTGTATGAAACCAGAAAAGACCTCGAATAGCCAGAGGAATGTTGAAAAAGAAAAGCAAAGCTGAAGGCATCACAATTCCAGACTTCAAGCTCTATTACAAAGCTGTCATCATCAAGACAGTATGGTACTGGCACAAAAACAGACACATAGATCAATGGAACAGAATCGAGAGCCCAGAAATGGACCCTCAACTCTATGGTCAATTAATCTTCGACAAAGCAGGAAAGAATGTCCAATAGAAAAAAGACAGTCTCTTCAACAAATGGTGTTGGGAAAATTGGACAGCCATGTGCAGAAGAATGAAACTGGACCATTTCCTTACACCACACACAAAAATAGACTCCAAATGGTTAAAAGACCTACATGTGAGACAGGAGTCCATCAAAATCCTAAAGGAGAACACAGGCAGCAACCTCTTCGACCTCAGCCGCAGCAACTTCTTCCTAGGAACATCGCCAAAGGCAAAGAAAGCAAGGGCAAAAATGAACTATTGGGACCTCACCAAGATAAAAAGCTTTTGCAGAGCAAAAGAAAACAGTCCACAAAACCAAAAGACAACCGACAGAATGGGAGAAGATATTCGCAAATGACATATCAGATAAAGGGCTAGTATCCAGAATCTATAAAGAACTTCTTAAACTCAACACCCAAAGAACAAATGATCCAGTCAAGAAATGGGCAGACGACATGAACAGGCATTTTTCCAAAGAAGACATCCAAATGGCTAACAGACACGTGAAAAAGTGCTCAACATCACTCGGCATCAGAGAAATCCAAATCAAATCCTCAATGAGATATCACCTCACACCAGTCAGAATGGCTAAAATTAACAAGTCAGGAAACAACAGATGTTGGCGGGGATGCGGAGAAAGGGGAACCCTCCTACACTCTTGGTGGGAACGCAAGCTGGTGCAGCCACTCTGGAAAACAGTATGGAGGTTCCTCAAACAGTTGAAAATAGAGCTACCATAAGATCCAGCAATTGCACTATTGGGTATTTACCCCAAAGATACAAATGTAGGGATCCAAAGGGGTATGTGCACCCCGATGTTTATAGCAGCAATGTCAACAATAGCCACACTGTGGAAAGAGCCAAGATGTCCATCGACAGATGAATGGATAAATAAGAAGTGGTATATATATACAATGGAATATTATGCAGCCATCAAAAGGAATGAAATCTTGCCATTTGCAACGACGTGGATAGAACTGGAGAGTGTTATGCTGAGTGAAATAAGTCAATCGGAGAAAGACATGTATCATTTGACCTCACTGATATGAGGAATTCTTAATCTCAGGAAACAATCTTAGGGTTGCTGGAGTGGTGGGGGGTGGGAGGGATAGGGTGGCTGGGTGATAGACATTGGGGAGGGTATGTGCTATGGTGAGCACTGTGAATTACACAAGATTGTTGAATCACAGATCTGTACCTCTGAAACAAATAATACATTATACAAAAAAAAAAAAAAGAAGAAGAAGAAGAAGGTAGCAGGAGGGGAAGAATGAAGGGGGGAAATTGGAGGGGGAGATGAACCAGGAGAGACGATGGACTCTGAAAAACAAACTGAGGGTTCTAGAGGAGGGGGGTGGTGGGAGGATGGGTTAGCCTGGTGATGGGTATTAAAGAGGGCACGTTCTGCATGGAGTACTGGGTGTTATACGCAAACAATGAATCATGGAACACTACATCAAAAACTAATGATGTAATGTATGGTGATTAACATAACATAATAAAAACATTAATGTTTAATTTAAAAAATAAATAAATAAATGCATGAAACAATATCAGTGAAGGAGGCAGAGGGAAAAGGTGCTGACCCAAGCAACTTTGGAAATTAAAGAGTTTTTAAGACTACAGGCAAAAAGGAACTGTATATAAGCACTGTACTCAAGTTGATAAAGTTGTATCCCACAGGGATACAGGTTAATAATTCTGATTCTACTATACATGTATGCTGAAATTGAACAATTTTTTTAAAGATTTTATTTATTTATTTGAGAGAGAAAAAAGAGAGATCGCAGAGGCAGAGGCAGAGGGAGAGAAAGAAGCAGACTCACCACTGAGCAGGGAGCCAGACAGGCTCAATTCCAGGACCCGGAGACCATGACCTGAGCCAAAGGCAAACACTTAACCGACTGAGCCACCCAGGTGCCCCTGGAATTGAACAATTAAGTAGATAGTGAATGGTGGGAATCAGGTTTCTCACTGTTGGAGAGGGAGTTTACAGATAAGCAAAAGACTAGAATGATTTATATGGTAATGGATTAGAGTTGAAGGCATCATTATAAACTTATATTTGACTTAATATAGATGGTTACATTTAAAAATACTGATATGTTCATACATATATGGATTAGTATGCACACATATACTTCCTTGTTCTGCCAGCCCAGAGAGCCTAGCATCAACAATGGCACAGTAGCAATGAGCACACCTACAACTCAGATCCTGATTCCCAATACCTTTCTCCAAAACAGAGGTCAATTCTATGAATGGGGCAGGAAGTATACAGGATGAGCCTGGAGCTTCTTATAGTGTCAAAAAATAAGGAAGTGCTTAGAAAAAAAAGAAACTTGAAATGCTGTGGGTATATCAAAGAAACATAGGAGCTAACTTAAAGAGCTCCCAATGGCCAAAGCTAGAACAGTCTGACCAAAAAAATAAATAAAACGGTACTGGATTATAAGCCAAAGTATAGAATAAATGAGCACATACTAATATAAACAAACTGGAGATAAAATATAAATCTTCTATGCAAAAGAATTGTAAATAATATATATATATGAACCCCTCAGGCAGGCAGAACATAGTTTCCCATTTCTTAAGTGTAGGCTTCACATAGTGAGTTCCTTCCAAAAAGTACAGTATGGAAAGGGGCGAAGAGTAACTTTTCATGCTACATTTTCTTATTTTTTCAGCATTTTCTCCAATATAGATCCATATTATTTTATGTCTTATAATTGGTTTCTCCCCCAGATTCTTCTCCCTTTAACTCTGACCTACTGACCCCAAAGGATAGTTGCATAAAACGTAAGAATTTCATTTCCCAACGTCAGTAAGACCAGGGTTTACCGATATCGTTCGCTTTTGATATACATGGCTGGTCGGTCCCTGAGAAGAATGACCTGCCTCTCCCTTCCTCCCCCTCTTCCCCTTGCACCCACCAGTCAACTGCTGCCCCATGGAAACCAGAAGGAAGATCCTTTCTGGCTAGTGTTCCTCTGAAGCAAGAGGTAGTGGGATGTCTGTAGCCCAAAGTAGGCTTGGCATTAAATCATGAAGCTACCCTGCCTCCTTCCTGTGACAGAATCTATCCTTAGCCTGCTGTGGCCTGAGTTTTGACTGAGCTCAGAAAGGTGTAAAAGCCAAGTAGTAGTAAGAATGGCTGAGAAACTTCTGTCATTCATTTTATTGAGGAGCTAAAATGTCAGTAGACCCTTATTTAATATAATATATTTAAATGGATAAATTTATTAATTTAGAAGGCATTGTAATGTTTCACTGATGTATAACTTATATAAATCCCTAGAATAACAGCATTTTCAAGCTTCAGAAAGGGCCCAGAGAGAAATCTTGTTGTCTAACCCTCTTATTTTCTAAATGATGAAACTGGCTCTAAGAGGTCAATTAACTTGCTGAAGGTCACAGCTGGTTGATCCTTAAATCACAACTCTTTATTATTATCAGCTTCCTACTTAAATATATTATGTAGTAGGACACGTTTGTGTACAGCCTAGTTAATCCCTAGGTCCATCATGTCTCTCAAGGTATTATTTATAACTTCTCTCTCTCCCATTCCCCTTTTGCACTTTGTATGAAGCTATTTGTCTATGTGTATTTTTCCTCTTCTTCCCCACTTATCCTCAGGTAATTCAATGTGACTTCAGAATTAGGCTGACCATTACAACCTACCACCAGGAAGAGGGCATCATAAAACTCCCTATAGCTTAACAAGGACACTATGTGTCTTCCAAATCAAATTAGCAAGCTTATATGTGACTTTTTTAATCAGAAATTCTTTTGGATCAGTGCTTAATTCACAACATAACTAATTCAATTAACAATTAATTTAATCAATACAAAGAAATCCAAACCTGATGTTAACCTGGCACAAATCTGAGTTTCAGACATGATGCTCCCATACATTAGTACATTGTCTTTGCCTCAAACACGAATTATGTGGTTATTACTACATGCAGTCCTCACGCAATAATTTATTCTTGATCATGTCTCACACTTGAGAATGCATATGTGAACTCTCCTCTCATCTGCCTTCAAATACCTCATGGAAGCATCCCCTATACTTTGGAATGTTCAAAGGAACTATGACAGGATACCGCACCAGTCCAACCAGACCCAGTATACGACTACATACTCAGTCTAAGTTCTTGGTTCTAGTTCCAAGAATAGAAACAGTTATAAGGGTTCCAAAATTCTGTCATGACCAAAATTCTCTCTTCACTAGCTTTGTCTAATAAAAAAAATTCCTTGTTTTAGCCTTCAAAGGTTGCTCTTAACATGCAAGGCAACACCTGTCATTGTCAGTCAGGAACCTCTTGGCTGTAATTAGCTTATCAACACTGGGTGAGAGGACAGCTGAGTTTTGATAAGAATGAAGATTTCACTGTCTGGAATAGAAAGTGAAAGAGTAGGTCCTAGACAGCCACAGGACCAGCAGAAGGGTACTATGGAAACTCAATCAGCACTCCAAATACTTAGTTACAGGCCTATAGATAAAACATGCAGCATGAAGATAGTGGATTACTGTTAATAGTCGATACTGCATTAATATTAGCTAGAGTGAACTGAGAGATATTTTTCCTGGCTTCAAAGAGTCTCTCATCACTGGAAGTATATGCCCAGGGGTGGGATGGTCATGGTGAGGGGTTAGCAGAAGTACTGAGGAACAGAGTGGTCTAATGCAGGTAATAACCCATTTGTGGCCCATGAAATTAATGTAGGGGTCATGATCAGTATTGTTTAATGGAATGGAATAGAAAGTTTCAAGATGCATTACACACAGTAAGGACATTGTTTTGTGAAATGTTTGTTTCAGTTGTCTGTGTATACACGTGTGCCTATGTGTAACATGGGGATTATGGTAAAAAAAGTAAAACACTGGTTTTATACCACCTGGTTCATGGTAGGTGCTCAAAAGCTGTTATGCATAACATCAAGTAGAAATAAAAGAATCTCTCGACAACTCTGCATGATAGGTATTCAATTTTACAGGAGATAAGATTAAATTACCTGTTTATGTTAAATGACCTATCCAAGGCCACACTGCTGATAAGTTGTGAGTCCAGTATGTGGACCCAGTCAGAACAGGGCTCTATAAGCCGAGATGTGGGGAGCATTCCATGGTACTCTTTATAAGCTTGATGATAAAACACTAAAAATTAAAAGTAGAAATTCATCAAAACTTTTTAGCAAATTAAAAGTCAATTCATGGGCGCCTGGGTGGCTCAGTTGGTTAAGCAACTGCCTTCGGCTCAGGTCATGATCCTGGAGTCCCGGGATCGAGTCCCGCGTCGTGCTCCCTGCTCGGCAGGGAGTCTGCTTCTCCCTCTGACCCTCCCCCCTCTCATGTGCTCTCTCTCTCTCATTCTTTCTCTCAAATTAATTAATTAAATTTTTTTAAAAGTCAATTCATGAGCCTCTGATAGAAATGGCAATGATTTCAACTTGCGAATTCCCATTATTAAAATAAAGAGAACTCTAAATCACACAATCTGAAGTGGCAGTGCCCAAATGTCTATCCATTGGCTACATCACAATCACTGGAGGAGCTTTATAAAAATACAGATTCCCAAATTTCATTCCTAGAGAATCTGACTGAAGAGGTATACTGACAAAAACCCCAATGCTTATGCACAGACAGGTTTGGGAACCATAAACCTAGTTCCAACCCTAGACTGAAGATCTCACAGTGTTTAACTGGAAGAAATGTTGGACACCATCTAGCCCTTGGGTGGCAATAGGTTTCATCCTGAGTGCCAATTGCAAATGATAAATAATGCTCCTTGGAGGATCAGTAGAAATAGATTCCAAAGAGCACACAGGCTTGATCAGATAAAACCCCAAGATTAATTAACGATGTCTGTTATGGATGAGGAGGTAGGAGAGAACACTGCTATGATCCAACCCTTTCATTTTCCAGTCCCATAGTGACATGGGATTGAAATCCAGGCTTCCTCACTCCTAATCTGGTGCTTTATTTTTATTTATTTTTCTAAGATTTTATTTATTTATTTAGAGAGACAGAGAGAGCACATGAGAGTGGTGGGGGCGGGGGAGAGGGAGAAATCATCTCAAGCCAACTTTGTGCTGTGTGGAGCCCCACTCAGTGCTCGATCCCACGACCCTGAGATCATGACCCAAGCTGAAATCAAGAGTTGGAATGCTCAACCAGCTGAGCCATCCAGGCGTCCCCTGGTGTTTTATAAAAAAAAAAAAAAAAAAAAAAAAAATTCCATTCTCCTAGTCTGGTGCTTTATTTAAAACAATTTCCATTATCCATTATAAGACATATGAGAAATGTTGGTTTCTAGAGTGCTTCCAAGCTGGAATATGGCAGAAAAGGCCAACATTTACTTTACTTGAAAGATTAAGGCAAATCTGCCCCAATTGTTCCCACTCATTAATGCCTCACAGCTACTTTAAAAGGCAGGTAGTATATTTTATTCCATTATTAGTTATAAGATTTTAAATACTGAGATCCCTTGAGAAATAATCAAAAAAATCATGTTTTAAAAAAAAAAAGCCCAGCACTATTTCTGACTTGGGTTTAAATTCATACTAAAGAATACATGACTAATATATCTTTTCTTGAAAGGAGGTTTTAATAAAAATATAGAGTATAAAAAAAAAAATACTGGATGCTTGAAGACAAGAGAAGGCATCACTGAGGAAGGGAAAATGTACAAGAGAAGCTGCCTGGGGGGTACCAAGGAAACCAGTCCACTTCACAACTGTGCCTAGGACAGCTTGGTCAGAAAATGTGCATCGCTACAGCTGGGGCCTTAGGCAAGCTGTTTGGCATCAGTTTTCTCACTGGTAAAATACAGGTAGTAACTCCTACTCCTCAAGGTTGTTTTGAGAATTAATCAAGAAAAACCTTAACTTCCAGAAAGGGCTCAGGACATTTCCTGGCATATACAGCTCCTCAGTAAGTGTTTATTAATCTACGTGTTGGACTTGGGCAAAGAACTTTATATGTACTGAGAAATCTTTACATGAAAATCAAAACTGAGGTCTATTCAACACAGGGCACTATTTGAACTGCGACCCCAGGGTCCTCTAAGACTGAAAGCCAAAGGCAGGAGTCATGACAGGAGGTATGGCTCATTGTGTTACCTGATGAACAGACCTGTGACATCCTTTCCATCTCTGTCCATCTACTACTGCCCACGGGTTGTTTCCAGACAGGGGAAGTCCAAATCACCTGAGGCTCTCAGGAAGGTGGCCCGCCAACCCAGCTTCTCTAAGTAGTGTTTAGATGGCACCTCAGGAAAACAAGTATCTCTGGCACTAGAAGCTCCATTTGTAGATTATACACAAGGCCTTCTAGGGAACTAAACATTTTGTCTTCTTCCCTTCTCCAATATTTCTGATAGGTACTTTTGAACAACACCTATTCTGAGGTGATATGGGTAAATTGCAAAACATTAATTTACTATTAACATAATTACAGGGCTTTTTCTGCTCTCCAGAATTTGTTTAGTGCTTAGGGCCAAATCCCTTTCATTCTCACAATACGTCCTTTGTTTTAAAAAGGAGATACTACTCCACAGTGTCTGGCTGGGGGTGGGGGGAAGTGCCCTTTGAAATTTCCGGTTATCACTGTCATAGCTGCCTCTAATCAGAGGCCATAAAATAGACACAAGGCTTCTTTAAAATGCCTACAGTTTGCTAAGAATTAAATGTCTTCCTTTGCGTCTCTCCTCAAAATATATTTTTAAATAATTGCTCAGTCCTAAGCTTTCCCTAATAAGGTTCCATTTAAATAAATCTGGAAATATTTTCCTTCTTTTAAAGAAAGCCACTCAATTTGGAAATGTCAGATAAAAATA